>NW_026999372.1:0-300000 GCF_037126465.1 Ornithodoros turicata | reverse complement strand
TGCTCTGGCGTGTGTCCGTCACCGCCACGAAAGGGTTTCGCTGCTCTGTATTCTCGGAGCGGGTGTGGAAATTGTTAGTCCACAGAATATTGCAATCCCAATGAAGGCTTCTGAGGGATCTTAGGTATTGGCAGTTCTGTGGGACTGCTTGTGATGTTCAGCGCGGGCGTAGCACCTGTTCTTCGTTTTTTTTGTGTGTGTTTGGGCAATGCCGTGTTTCTTTCCTTTTTTCGTTCTTTTTTTTTGCAGTGATGCGAACGTGGATCAATTAGATCCGCAGAAATAAAAAAGCAAAAATCATACAAAAGTAGTGAATATTATGCAGCATAATGCTTTATTATTACACGGGCTCCCCGTAGGTGTTATCACAGAAATATTGGCAATATTGGCGCAAAATGGGCTTGCCAATATGGGCAGCCCATATTGGACCAATATGGAGCCTGGTTGCACTCCCCATATTGGTCCAATATTGGCAGCCCATATTGGGCCAATATTGGCAATCTTGGCAACCCATATGGGTCCAATATTGGCCCAATATGGGCTGCCGATATTGGACCAATATGGGGAGTGCAACCAGGCTCCATATTGGACCAATATGGGCTGCCCATATTGGCAAGCCCATTTTGCGCCAATATTGCCAATATTTCTGTGATAACACCT
Source organism: Ornithodoros turicata (assembly GCF_037126465.1). Lineage (NCBI taxonomy): Eukaryota > Metazoa > Arthropoda > Arachnida > Ixodida > Argasidae > Ornithodoros > Ornithodoros turicata. Next base: position 299,340 of record NW_026999372.1, on the reverse strand, counting down.
ACGGGGAGCCCGTGTAATAATAAAGCATTATGCTGTATAATATTCACTACTTTTGTATGATTTTTGCTTTTTTATTTCTGCGGATCTAATTGATCCACGTTCACATCACTGCAAAAAAAAGAACGAAAGAAAAGGAAAGAAACACGGCATTGCCCAAACACACACACACAAAAACGAAGAACAGGTGCTACGCCCGCGCTGAAGATCACAAGCAGTCCCACAGAACTGCCAATACCTAAGATCCCTCAGAAGCCTTCATTGGGATCGTAATATTCTGTGGACTAACAATTTCCACACCCGCTCCAAGAATACAAAGCAGCGAAACACTTTCGTGGCGGTGACGGACACACGCCAGAGCAATTTACACTGCTTGCAGCAACTTGAAATCACCTAACTTTACAGAATAGCCATCCCTTCTTATCAAACATTGTGTTTTTTACTTGACCTGCCGCAATTTCGTTACCATTACAGCACCCAGCGACATTTTAGCCCTATGAAACGTCCGTTCGGGCTGTCGCGCATGCGCATTAGTTGTAGGACGCGTGATTACGCTCAAACAACTCGCTTGCTCACAGTCGGCTCGACCGATTGGCATTGGCATCGCGAAGGAAGATGGCGGCGACTTTCAAGACGTGGAATGTTGAGGTGTCGAACTCTAGCGAACTTTACGTTGGGAATGCCAAGTACGTTGACTGTTTCGAACAATGTGTATCATCTGCGGGAAGTTGTTGAATGTAACGATGTAGTGAATAGGGTATTTCACACGCTTCAACGTTCAATCTTGCCGTGCTGCTTGGGCATTTGTACAACACGGCTACGTACCCTGTTCAGTCAACGTGGGGTGTACGCGTGCAATATGGGGCCCATATTCCCAAGATTTTCCCAATATTGGCTCAAAGTGGGCAATATGGGGCCCATATTGCCAGGATTTTCCCCATATTGGCTGAAACTGGGCAATATGGGGCCCATATTGCCCATTTTCAGCCAATATGGGGAAAATCTTGGCGAAACGGGTCCCATATTGGACCCGTATCGCCAATGACCAGCCAATATGGGTCCAATATTATGTGCTGCTTGGGTTGTAACCGCCTCGACTAGGTACGATTAAGACTCGATAAGTGATGCGGCAACTTTTACCCAACAAACAACAGACGTCCTGACGACGTCTGTAGGATATCCCATCTTGGACAATGGGATATCCCTGGGAGCAGCCTGAATATCCCATAGATATCTATGCGACATACAGGAGACCAGGATATGGGCACTGTTTGGACGTCGCAGGTATATCCCTGCGATGTCACCTCGGCATATTGGGACAAATGTGGGACGTTTTTGAACTGTTGTTCTGAATGTTAAAATTCAATATAATGTGCACTTATTTTACTTGATGCATCAGAAGTGACGACGCCACGGTTTTATAAAGGGAAAGTAGCCTACATACTTACAAAACATATGCATATGCTAATTAATGAATGCAAACATGTTAAAGGTGCTCTCACCCCAAAAATAAGAGCAGTCGTCCAATGTGCAACACAATTACAACGGAGAAGACCTGAACACATAGTGAGGCAAGGCAATGAAAAAAAAAAAAACGCGAACGTAAGTTACCCAAGCGCGTTGATCAAATTTCTTCCATGTTTCGTTCGCGCATTTTTCTGTCATTGGTTCGTATATTTCGCGGAACTTTAAATACGCGAGGAAAAGAGCACTCGCGAATTTTGCGAAAATACCTGCGCTTTTCTCATTTGCTCTCAAAAGCTCACTTTGCGACGACAGAATTTTGAAAGGAGGTTCCGCCAAATATGGTACCACATTGCATGCTAGGCTTTCCGATTGATGTCAAGAGAAAGGCATGTAGCAGAACGTGCAAGCACAAACTAGTGTAGGCTACTCAGACACAGACGGCCCTTTGGAACACCGTGTGTCACTGACTTATGTGGGAGAAATGTAATTACACCCATAACCTCGTGCATGATTGCGGCCTTCTCTCTGCGCGTTGTGGTTGCTTTTCAGAATTAAGCAACGGACGTTTGAAGCCTCGGTGTGGCCACACTGAATGGCTTGCGGCCTTTTTGTAATGTACCTTGCACTCCAAGTGTCATGCTGCTCCGAGGAAGATGCCGCCTATCATTACGAGAGAGGTTTTAACTATGAAGGAGTTATCAGACGTTTCTGGTTGTGAAATAATGCGCGAGAAAGTGGGACAGGTATTTTTAAAGGGAAGCAGGTTATTCCTATTAGGATGTGATAGTTTGTTTCAATATTTTCGGTTGGCGTAGTGTATGTGCAACTGGCGAAAGAGCGAGTTTCAAAATGCCGCGTAGGTAACGCATTTGCATTGCCCCCCGCCAAACGCCCGTCAATCAGATCACAAAATAACGTTGGTATTTGTCGTTCGTGGTCACTTTCCACAAAAAGTGGTATCCCAAGTTCTCACGTTATTCAGTTCTATAGCATGGCTGTGTCCCGCGCAAAAAACGGCGCATGGAAACTTTATCTGGTCACAAAATCTGTAAAACAACAACAGCAACAACAATTTTATTACAACATGATAATTCGGGAGTTTCATTGCCGGGGGCGATACTGTACTACTTTGCTGGTGGTGATACGGGGAATGAAATAATGGGCCCCTTCACAATAAGGACCCAAGTCCTATGGTATCCAGAACCGTGAAGAGAGCTATGAGGGTAGAGCTTTGGCGGGCTGGATGTGGCCAGGGACCAATCAATTTTGTGAGAGGGGGTCGCAAGTCTAGCTCGTTAGGGGTTCCGGGTAGTACGGTTCGAGAAGGTTTCTAGTGTGCGCAATGATGAAGAATGTGCCTTAGATCTTCTACAGTACTGCGGTGACTGCAGTGGGGAGAGTAAACTTGCCTCAAACGGAAACGCCACTGTGCTGTGAAAGCCACATCGAGGCGCATTCGATGAACTAATGCGGCATGTTGACGAGAGATATGTCGAGGCATGCGGAAAGTGAGCGCTGGATGAACTCTGCTCAGCATGGCTGGGGGACAATATCAGCGGTCCATTTGCGGGCAGCAAAAGGAGTCACGAGGCGTCGAAGTACGGACCGACGATCTCCTCTCAGCAGCGCAATACGCGTCAGTCTCCGAGACGAGAGAGCTGCTTCTGTGGTGCCGCCGGTCTCTTCATTCCTTTTGACACCGCAATGGGCTGGAACCCATTGAAGAACCAGCCTGTGCCCTGCTTCATGGACAAGTTTGTAAGCCATTCACACGTTCATAATCAACCGCGCGGATGAGCCTCGGATGCCAGAATTTTCATTTGCTGGCAGTGCGCATGTTGAGTCAGTGAATACGACCCAATCCCGTGGGGTAAAGTGAACGATATGCTGCAGACAGTTCATGGCATGGAGTTCCGCGGCTGTTGATGAGGTTTGATGCGAAGGGTGACGTCCTTCCACTGCACCTTCGGATGGGATGACATATGCCGACGTGGACTTGCAGTTTTGAGATGCGGCATCGGTGCATGCTGCGGCAGACGTAGAAAACTTCGCGTCTACCTGATCATAAAAGTGATCTCGAAGGACTTGTGGGGGAACCTGATCTCGTCGTTCCTAGAGGTCCGGAAGACGTGCACAGGTGGGTGGCACAAGCAGAGACCAGGGGACATTCGGGGTGAGACGTCCTTAGCTATGAAGTCAGTGAGAGCCCTGCGTGTCCTCTGCGCTACGCGATGGAAATCACTTTCAGGACAGTACCGAAACTTTCTGAGGAGTGGGTGACGGGGAATGTGCGCGCGCAAACGTAAGAAGTGTCGAGACGTTTTACGCTCACGAAGGACCTCCACCGGGAGTTGACCAGCTTCACCTAGGACTTGCCGTGTTACAGCAATTCTTGGAATTCCAAGGCAGCAACGAAGGCCTGGGGCAAACAGTGCCCAAAGGGTATTTAACGGCGTTGTACAAGTCATGTGTCTGATTGGAAGGCTGTAAAGCAAAGTCGCCCTCACCAAAGCCGTCTGAACAGCTAGAAGGTAGCGTTGATCACTGCCCCCATCCTAAGCCAGAAAGAGGTTGAATTGCAGGAAGCCATCGCTGCACTTTGGTTTCAAGGTGCTCCATGTGGCGAGCCCAACGCAGGTTCGCGTCCTGGACCACACCAAGGAAGCGATGGGAACGTACAGGCTCGAGGTTCTTTGCACCGACCCACTCTAGGAAATTTTCCATATCCTTGAGGCTGAAAAGGAGTTCGACGCATTTTTCGAGCGAAAGGTACATTCCAAGTCGCGAGAGGTACGAATGGAATTTAAAGCTAGCTGCAAACCGCGTTGAATGGCTGGTCGTGACTTGCCTACTGTCCAAAAGGCAACGTCATCGGTATAGATAGAGAATACTACTTTGCGAGGAATTATCGATCGGCCTTCCTGCTTCCTTGAGTGCGCCTTGATCAACAGAGCACTTGGCCGTGGGATGTGCGGACAGCGACAGTTCGGTTCGTAAGAAAATCGTGGAGTCAGCTGAAGAGTCGACTACATAGTAAAAAAAAAAAAAACGAAAATGCGTGGAGCACACAAATGTGCGAGACGATATCATATGCGCACTTGATGTCCAGGAAAAACAATAAAGAATCCGCCGATAAGCACGAGCATGCTGGACTGTAGAGACTACGTCGAGAGCTGGATCAGTGGAGCTTCCGTGGCGAGGAAATGAGGGAACACACAATCTATGAGGGAACACACCTTGTTTCTTCGAGCCACCAGTCGCGTTGATGCAAAACCATTATCACCATCAGTTTTCCCATGGAGCTTGTCAGGCTCACATGGCGAAAGGAGGATAGAGCGTTTGAGGGATTGCCTAGTTTCAGGATAGGCACGACTAATGTCTCCTTCCAGGTAGAAGGTACGGAACCCTGTCGCCAAGACGTATTATAAACATGAAGCAGACCTTGGAGTGATCGCTCGTCAAGGTTTGGCAGTGCGGCATAGGTGATTTTCACAAGTTTCAACGCAGTCTTCAGCTCGATTATAGTAAGTCGCGGTCCATAACCTCCGGTGGCCGAGGCCTGTCTTGGTGAATTTATGTCATCATGCTCTGAACAAAACTGCCGTGTACCGCTGTCGTCGAGGCGGCCGCCGGCGTCGTCAGGACGACGGAGAAATCTGTCGGTAGCATGTTTTCGTCTACACCCTTAATGATAGCCAATGCCGCGTGAGGATTGTTTTGTGGGGGCGCATCCTTCAGAGCTCTAATTGTCCTCCAGATCTGTCCCAAGCAGTACACCATCATTGGTCTAATATCGGTCCAACATTGGCAGCCAGTACAAGTTACATTGCTCCAATATAGGCCGTACAACTCGGACAGATATTGTGCCAATGAAACTGACAATATTGGTCCAGTGTTGCAAGTTGAGCCAGTGACAAATATGAATGATCTGTACGTATAGTAACTGCCACACCAGTCTTGTTTTAACTGGCTTCAATATGTAGCATGGCAACAGGAACGCATCATATTACGGGTCATTATTTTTTCTTTCGTACAATTTGTTATATTTTTTGTGTAGATACTGCAACTTTGCCATCGGCTGCTGGCGATGGTGAAATAGTAATATCCCGCTTGGTCTGGGATCCGGGTAGTCACATAGAACAACCCATCATAGAAAACATATGCGAGCATCCCTCAGCAACCTTCATTGGGAACATCGCGGTAACAGCCAGAATCATTGGCAAAATTAGCAAATTTCACGCACAACCCGCACCTTGTCTAAAGTGGAGCGTAACTCTCCTGCAACGGTGCGAGGCATACGTCTTAGCAACTTACAATCAATCTGTAATTGATTCGAGGCGCTTAACGTACAACATCAGTATTGCAGGAAGCAAGCGCAAGCAAGTATCTAACCACATTCCATACGGGATTACCAGACTGAGTTTCAAGACGAGCAACCAATGTGACCATGTTTGTGATGAGAACAAATAGAATGAAAACGTGACATGTATCCTTAATACAAAAATGCGACCCAAGACCTTGGTAAAGGAGGACGGTTTAGAAAAACGGCTGCGTCCGTTCGTACTTTTTTTTCTTACTATGTCTACCTGTAATATTATTATCGAACGGGGATCACTTCAACCGATCCCACCTTAAGAATCAGGTTTACGACCATGCCCAGTTTCAACGGGTACCAGTTCAGACTGGGAGCGGTTGCAATTTGCACCAGTTGAACTGTTATCGAACAAGGACCTGTCCAAGTGGTACCACTTCAACCTATTCCAGTTCAACAATCAGATTCAGATCTGGTCTGGGACAGATGTTGGCCACGCGTGGGTATACCTCATGTTCGAAGTTCCTCTCGTTGTTGTCGTCAACGTCTACTGTAAGATTATGGTGGAAATGATCACGGATGAAGACGGATTAACAATCTGAGAAGTCGGGAGCGCGGAAACATACGGCGGACGTTGGGCGTTACATTTCTAGCGCGAAAATGTGAATAAAGTATTACGGTCGATTAACATTGTAGTTATACACGGGTCTCCTAATGTGTGCAGCCACTATTCCAGGCATAGAAACAGTGAATAGCTGTATTTGCATTTGTGTTGACTGATAAACGGTAGATCCCATGGGAGAAGACATACCATTTGTGCATCGTTCACTTCGGGAGTGTTGATGTGCTCTGTTCTAGAAGGACATCGTTTATGGTATCTTGAAGCACGTATGCGACACTGAAGAAAATGAACCAAAATTGCCGAACTTGTTCACAACAATTTCTCTTTTTTCGTGAATCTTTGTGCCAGACAACGGTCTCCAAACTCATTTATGTCTTCTCTTTTGCAGCTGACGCGAGTTCCATGAGTTCTTTGAGTGGAGTAGAGTCGGCGAGCGAGATGTCGCGTAAGTTCTCTTTCCCTGCCTAATGTGTTGAACGGATTCCCTTTATATGACCATTTTCTTGAACTTGCAGAAAGCACGGTCGGAGCTGCAGGAGCAGGTAACATGTTCTGTTCTGAATTCATATTGTCTAACAGATCATGCGCATCCTTTCTTTTAGAAATATATGAGATACGCGCGTTGATACATCGTTCGGACCTGACCAAGCTAATTACCGTCGGCAAAATAAGGGTTAACATCTATTTCGGATACGCACACATCCCTTGCACAGATGTAATATGCGCCGAACGACCAACTGTTAGAATACACAACATGTGAGCTGTAGTACTTTATTGGCTGCCTGTGGGGTTCGTATTTTAACGTAGTCAGTTCAAAGCAGTGGTGGCCAAGTGTCCCGCATAAGTAGTACGAAGTACCACATTAAAAAGGTACTAAAGCACATAGCACAAGTATATTAAAGTAACCATTAGATGCATTACCTATTTAGTTTGCATTCAAATATATGAAGAGCGCAATACACACTTTCGTTGTTTATTTTTTTTTCGCATAAATACAGTTACATTTACTTGTGACCATTTACAAGATCGTAAAATGCATACATGAAGAGTGTGTGTGCCTTTTAGGACTGCTCTCAAGCGGTGAATCACCCCAGGCCATAGTCATGATTTATTTGTTGTTGTTGTTGTGCCTTTTAGGTATTATACTTTTACTGGATCGTGTGATACCTAAAAGCCAAGCATACGATTCCGATATCAAACGCTTAGTATCTGTCAATGAAGAAAACAATGGAAGAATTCAGTGGAATCATGTATTGGGAAGAAAAAGAAAAGCCATCGAACCGTCATAACGTGTGTAACTACAAAACACCATGAAGGTCTTTGGACTTAGGTGGACTCGGGAGTACAGCTCCGCAATGCCATCTGCCCGCCGTTTTGAAGACCTAGGGGTCGTACCCTTTGCAGTATAGGCGAGCTAATACTCATGTCTTTTACTCATGTCGGGGAGTGGAAGAACTGTGGAAGACAACTATGCTCTTCCCCGACCACCCTCTGCTCCTTCGCGCATGTTTTATTCGTTTCGCTGGCTAGTCAACAGTCTGAGCAATAAACCTTCGTGTGTTCCAGCTGGAGTCATTCCTTCCCCGTACGTTTCCCAACAATATTGTTATTGATAACTCGGCATGTTGAGCTTGTCAACGGTGGCGTTTCACGAAAAATGCCTCTTCGAGACAGAGCAAAAAACAATCGTAATTCCCAGATTGATGACTGCTGTTAAAGTTGAATAGTTGAGTACCTCGTGGAAAAGCACGAGAGAAACGTTGATATGCACTTTTAAGGGTAGGTGCTCAGGAATGCACTTGAAGGCTTCCCTTTACGTAGAATGCTAAAAAACAAGAGACAGCCAGACGCATAAAACTACCAACAATGCTTCCCGTATTCCGAAAACGAGTGTCCAATTTTGTAATCGCTGGTCATCCATATGTTTGGGGAACACTAACGAATAAACCAATGAGCTCAATCTGTATTTGTACCAAAACTAAAGCCCGCGCGTATGACGATAGGCTAGCGCTTGCACACAAAATAACAAACGGTCACTGATGGAAGCTGCAAAACACACAAGAAAACTACGTTCGTTAACCCACACTATACCGGGTGTCTCAGGAAGCACTGTTTTACGTGCCGGGACCTTAAGCAAAAAATATTCAAAGCTAAAGATAAAAAAAAAACATCGGCACTTAGACTTTTTCGACTAATTAACCGGTTTGGGTATACATATTTCTTGCGTGGAGTAGAGCCCGGATTCGGTGTTTGGATCAGCTATCCCGCTGTTAATTTCGTGTTCATTCGCCTCGGCACACCAGGCGGGGGTGTCCAATCCCCGAGATCGCAAGAGACGCTTGGTCTTCCTCTACCCGACTAGTCCACAGCTCTCGCGGTGCATACGTGATCATCCATGATAATAGCACGTTATCTCGCAAACGGAACGACAGAACCGCAAGCGCTGTTCACCAGTCACTTTGATAAGGGACAGGAAAGACACCAAAGCATCTCTGGCAGCTGTTCCTAATCTTCCGTCGCCCCCGTATGTGAACCGGGTGGATGAACACGAAATTGACAGCCGGATAGCTCCTCCATAGAGCGGATCGGTGCACTGCTCTGCGAAAGAAATATGTCAACACAAGCTGATCAATTCCTAAAAAAATCGCGAACTATCGACGTGTTTTTTTTTTTTTTGCTTAGAATATTTATCGCTGAAGGTCCCCATACGTAAAACGAAGGTCCCGTAAAATTAGACATTTAAGATTTTTATATAATCAGTGAGCAAATGAGTGGCTCACTTGTCAGTTCCTGACCGATGTCCCAAGGATCTTTACCAAAAATAATTCGATGGTGCCACCTGCTTACGGATTATTCAATTTTGGTTTCATGTACGGTTGCATTGCTACAGTGGATAATGCGTTTCAGTTAGATTTTGTGGAATATAGCGAGCTGATAGACACGAGTAACTTGTTTAAGTGCTAATCCCGCACCAAAAGGCAGGTCCCAACTATGTATGCTACCGAGAATAGTACGTTGAGATGAAGGAACGGTGGTATACACGTGTAAATGTCGACCTTCTAGACACGCCAGTAGGATTGAAGTAACATCTTTTGAAAGCAAATCTACATATGCATTTTTTTTCGTTCTCGCCAAATTATTTATTTTACAGATAGTGTGTTGTTACCCTTTATTTAACACATCCACGCGCCTTGTGACGACATATGTAACCGGAATAGCCGGACCAGGTTATTAACCCGCGTTTCTTTGCTGTAAGCTACCGTAGAGGATAAATTAGCGATGCATCCAAAGGTTTGTACCATTAGCCATCAAAGTGACTTGCGCAGTTGCCCTGACCTACTTCTCTCTGAGCTTCCTCGACTCTCAAGTGATTAATACGCCGTTCTTTCTCGCTGACATTGCGGGAGCCCAACTTTCAATAAGTTTTCCCCTAGAAAAAGCATGATGAAATACCAGCACTGATAGGTGCTATTAACGTACGCCTCCAAATTTTATATATCACGATTGTCAGACCGGCAGACGTCATATGTAGCCAATAGTTCGTTTTATTTCACGTTTTGAATGTCTATGGTTACTAGCTCCTGAATGTTAAGAGCAGACATTGTGTGTTTGTTTCACTAGACAACCGCGATCAGAGTAAACAGCGATTATGTAAGGAAGTGTGAACGAACGATAAGTATTATGTCAGTGTGTTCTTCTTTAGTTCGAAGTCCTGCGCACTGTGCTGTCTTCTGCGTACCCCGATTACAGACTGCTAGTACTTGATGCAAGGAGAATAAGTATATGTGAGACTGGTGATCGCGTCGGTGATATAGGATTTTCCCCCAGTCGGTCATGTGTAAAATGTACCGTGCAGGAGCAGGCATGCAGTGTATGGTGACGGTTCTTGCCTGTAAACGTAGAGAAAAAGTTAAATATGTTACGTCTTACCAGAATATTTCTGGTGAGAGATAACCGCCCAACTCGTAAAAGCAACCATGTTCCATGTTCCCGATTGAGTTTCTGCTATTGATGACTATACAAAACCTCAAAAACACATTGCAGTCCTTTGAATATCTAACCTATGTCAGGTTCAAGTGAGTGAAACAGGGAGTCCGCTTGGACATCTGACGAACATTTACGGAGACAATGAGGTGCAGAAGGTGGGATGTCTTACGGACATTGCTATTATATCTCTTTTGGGTATTTATGTATAGGGCTATTTATTGACTTGTTTATTGATGTGAGTACCTCAAGTACCCGCAGGGCCGTTACATAAAGATTCAAAAATAAATTTGAGCGCTAGTGTAGGAAAGAGAACCAAAAACTGTCCCTGTATAATTTTGGAAATACGCGTACATTTAGCATAGTTTGTTAGCAAATACGTATAATTAATAGTAACACGGGCACAAAGACAGTTTCTGCTCCGATTTCTTCTTTTGCCTTGCGTGGCTCAGCTTATTCGACAGGTGGCATTTAATACATCTAATATTTTCGCAGGAATCTTCAATCTACACACACTGTGCGAGATCAGTGTGAGACAATAATGTCAGCTCATACTGAATGTTGCTTGCAACGATAAGAAACCGAATCTTCTGTAATGGTTAAGAGAAATTCTGCTTTCGGCTTAGAATCCCAGTAAACCAGAAATATCTCAGGCGCGTCGTGGGAAAGTTGCGCACATCGCATATGTCCAAGACGTCTACCGGACTGCATCTGTACGTCCACAATGTGACGTTGAAAACTATCTGATACTGTGTATTCCTGGGATATGTGCAGGACGTAAAAAGAATGGACTACTAGTGTATTATTATGATCATTAGTTCATATCCCGTGCCGGCGTCATTTCTGTTCATATATTTGCAAAAAACAAGCACACTGCGTTATGTGATGTGATGTTATCTTGATCTTTCTCAAAGTCACTTCACATTGTTTCAGACCCCTCACATATTTCACAATCACGTCAACAAAGCTTAGTGAATGGGAGGAACTACCACACATCTTATATATTTGTGACCTTATCTTCTATAAATATACTTACAAATTTGGTTGATAGGCGCTAGAAATGTACAAGTTACGGCTGGAAATGCTAGGGTATTCGCTGAGTCATCGGCCCGGGTCGGACAGCATAAAAACAGGAAAACGCAGGCCGGGTCGGGCCAAGAAAAGTCGGGTCGTGCAGAGCTCGGGTCTTCCCTACTGGCACAAAGAATATGGATAGAGGACAAGCAAGTGTGGCTTTGTGCATAAGATGGCCTAAAATTTGCGGGTGGTGAGAGAGTTCCCAGCTGTTGGTAAATAACGAAATAAGTAAATACCCAAATGGCGAGAACAAATCAGTTATAACACAGAAATAGTAAAATGGGAGCAATCAAATTTTGCATGTTGATAGGTGGTACTGTTTATTCATGACCCCCCTCACACACACACTCATTTAGGCATTACCAATAACCATCATAGTTCCTGCCCCCTAGCTTCAAGTCAAATCTTTTGTACTCCTGACAACAGTGATACCTAAGTCGTCTTGTGAAAGAAATTGAAACCTAAGTCGTCTTGTGGGATAGATAGAATCCCGAACTTCATTGTCAAGGGTTGTTCCGAACTGCTCGTGCAATCACTTGCTCACATCTTCAATATATCCTTGTCTTCTGGCGTTTTTCCTGAATGCTGGAAGACAGCTATAATTGTCCCTTTGTACAAGTCAGGTGACCCTTGTTTGGTGAATAACTATAGACCAGTTTCCTTGCTGTGTGCATTTTCAAAAGTTTTTGAGATCATAGTTCACGATAGATTATACACGCATTTTTGTACACGAATCTGTCCTGAGCAGTGTGGCTTCATGAAAAGCAGATCTGTCGAAACTAACTTATGCTCTTTCTTGAATTACACATCTCCACTTCTTTGTAAACGTTATCAAGTTGACACGGTATATTTTGATTTCAAGAAAGCGTTTGATCGAGTTAACCATAAGCTGTTACTTTCAAAGGTTTGTCAGTTTGGATTGTGTAATAGATATTGTCAATGGTTGAAAAATTACTTGTTCGGAAGGAGGAACGTGGTACGAGTTGCCGGAACTTTTTCCGTTCCGTTCGAGTCTGTATCTGGAGTATCGCAAGGAAGTAATCTAGGTCCTCTCTTATTTTTGGTCTTTGTAAATGATCTTGCCGGTGTCGTGAAACATTGCCAGTTGTTAATGTTTGCTGATGACGTTAAGATTTTTCGTTCCGTATCTTGCTACGGCGATCACCTGTCTATTCAGGAAGACATAAATGCAATCAGCGACTGGAGTTACTTAAACGGCATGTCTCTAAATGTGAAAAAAACCAAAGTTGTATCTTATACAAGGAAAAAATCGACATTACTGTTTGATTATGACATTAAAGGCGTCCAAATAGAGAGAGTGGAAACCATTCGTGACCTTGGGGTCATTTTCGATTCGGCACTGAATTTCAACAACCATGTGTCATTCCTGTATTGCTCCGCAATGAGAATGATGGGCTTCATTTGTCGCATATCGAATAATTTTAGAGACTTTCATACTGTTGTCTGCCTGTTCTATTGTCTAGTACGAAGCAAGTTGGAGTTCGCATCCGTCGTTTGGAACTGTCTCTCTAACACACTCTCAGATCGCATCGAAAATGTGCAAAAGAAGTTTGTGCGAATTATTTACGATAGGTATTCACAAAGAAAATGGTTTTATGAATACAATCACCTCCTTGCGAAGCTTAAGATGACATCACTGAAGCAACGTCGTTATATTCGGGATATGACTTTCTTGTTCAATGTCGTGCATGGTAAAATAGATTCTCCTTTATTGTTAGCCAGTGTCGATTTTCATGCGCCATCTAGACATTGTAGAGTTCATCGTACTTTTTATCCACGTTTTTGTCACCCGTCTTCTCCTTTGGCGCGCATGCAGTGTTGCTTTAATGACATTGAGAACAATAGTGTGGACATTTTTGCTAATTTTACTTTATTTTTATCCTCTTTGTAACTTTTTATCGTTTTGTAAGTTGGTCTTTGCACCTTCTTTGCTGGTTCTTTCCGTGCACCTCTATGTAGGCTCACGCTGTTGGCGGGCACGTGAAACTAATAAATAAATAAATAAATAAATACTGTAAGGCTTGTGAACATGAGTCGAGTAACGACACCTACAAAAAAAAAAAAAAAACTCGTAGGTGTTACCACATTGACTTCATATGTTTATTATTGGAATTTTTAGGTCAAGAAGGGTAAGTACTGATCATTTCTCCTTTATTGAACCAAAGCAAGCAGCGTGCTCGGTATATTGTGTACCTGACGACAAACATTGAAAATGAATTTAGCTCAGTGTTTAATGAGCAAAGAAGTAAGATGAAAGAGAAATTTTGTAATTAACATTGGCCGGCCCCAATTCTTTCCCCTATGGTTTTTGGAATAAGCCCTTCTCTTGACACGGCAGGGTTGATTCGAAAGCCTTACTTTCGGGACTGTGTTGTCGCATTGAACCAGTGAACAATAGCGTTTTCACGCCCTGCTGAAACACTCTGCTCTGAAAAGAAAGCTAGTGTACATCTACATATCCTTAAGAATTCAGTTCGGCAACAAATTACCTGGCTAGAACACCCGGGTTACCTACTGCAAGGCACTCCACGAAAGCAATTCTGTAACTGAATCATCTACCACGGCATGCACCTTGTGCAGAATTGCATAGGTATAATGACCCCGTTTTTCACGAAGTGTTACATTCCTTTGAAAAAGCAGGTTCTCCGCCCAGCTTTCAGCACACTTCCAGGGTGTAAGTCACAAACCCTCAAAGATCACATCATTCATGCCGCAGTCCTCTAGGAAAAATTGTCACCTAAAGCATTCAAAGACATTGTTCTTCAGCGCAGCAAGATTTACATTGGGGGAAGTAAATGCTGTATCACTAATCCGTTATGCGAACATTGTTCGAAAGTTGAAAAAAAAAAAACACTCTTCTTTTTTTTTTCTTTTTTTTTTGCTCAGACTGCCTGAGCATTTGGATCCAACGCCAGGTTATGTTAAGTGTGTTGGATTAAGTGTGAGAGATGACACAACCCGTGTCATTATGAACAAACAAGTCCGTGACTACTTTTGTATTAGTCAGCTGTCGATGAATCTACCTGCACGTACGTAGGGTCTTCTTGTAGAACATATTATAATTTTGGTGGTTTCTGTTTGTCCATTCGGGTCTGTTGGCTACGTGTTTCCTCCTTATACCCTCAGGGTAGTGCTACCTACAATGTTGTTTGCTCAGAAATCTGATTTCCTTGCAGCTCCAACAAGAGAGTGATAGCAATATCCGTTGCTGCGCTGGGCTTGCTGTTGATAGGTGGGGCTGTCATATTTGCTTTCACAGGTATGACAACTCAGTGTGAGAGGCTATAGTCGATTTCCCGCGGTGATTAGTTCAAGACATAACGTGAGTTTCATCTTGAGGAGCCATGTCCAGAAATGTGAGCGGTGCTCTTCAGGCAAGAATTAAAATCGCGTGAAATATAATCGTACAAACCTAGTCAAATAGCATTATGAAAGAAGACAGTTAAAGCTGTATCGCTGTATCGTTTTGTTCCACAAGCTTCAGTATAATATCACCGTACCATTTACCAGCATAGCTGGGCGAACTCACTCATGAGGGCCCTCATGAGTGCCCCTCACCCTCACCTCATGCCTTTGAGGTGAGGGTGAGTGAGGGCAAGCCCGCGATCAGGCCATCCGTGAGTGCACTCACGAGGTTCTTACCCTCATGAGGTCTCCTGTGAGTGCACTCATGAGGTCTTACCCTCACGAAGTCTCCTGTGCGTGCACTCATGAGGTTTTGCCCCTCATGAGACCTCCTGTGAGTGCACTCATGAGGTCTGAGGGGCGCCAGGTCTGTGTGAGTGAAGTCACTGGTGAGGCCTGAGGGGTGTGAGGTCAGTGTGAGTGCATTCAGAAATGAGGTTAAATGACGCTTACGAGACGTGGGCAAGTTATGAAGGCACTAGTGATATGGTTCCAGCGATCCAGCTACCGGCAGGGTGCACTTTAAAGGGCTGATGTTCTCGTTTTTAGCAATTTCGTCTACGTCGCACTGGGAACACAGCCAAGCGTCCTGAACTGATGGATTAGTTGGTGATATGGTTCCATCGACTCACGTACACGCAGTGTGCACTTTAAAGGGCTCGTCTGCCCGTTTTTAGCAGTTTCGTATATGTCGCGCTGGGAACACAGCAAAGCGTCTTGGCTGACTGATTACTTGGTGACGTGGTTCCAGCCACCCAACTATACCGGCAGGGTGTACTTTAAAGGGCTGGTGTGCCCGTTTTTAGCAATTTCGTTCACGTCGAGCTGGGAACACCACCACATGTCCTGAGTTGACTGATATGGTTCCAGCGACCCAACTCCAGGCATGGTACATTTTAAAGGGCTCGTGTGCACATTTTTAGCGATTTCGTCTACGTCGCGCTGGGAACACAACAAAGCCTCCTGAGCTGACTGATTACTTCGTGATATGGTTCCAGCGACCCAACTACCGGCAGGGTGCACTTTAAAGGGCTGATGTGCACGTTTTAGCAATTGCGTCTACGTCGCGCTGGGAACACAGCCAACTGTGCCGGGCTTTGTAGTGTTCCTAGCGCGACATAGACGAAATTGCTAAAAACCGGCACACCAGCTTTTTAAACTGCACCCTGCCTGTATATGGGTCGATGGAATCATATCGCCAAGTAATCAGTCAGCTCAGGACGCTTTGCTGTGTTCCCAGCGCGACATAGACTAAATTTGTAAAAACGTGCACACCAGCCCTTCAAAGTGCACCCTGCCGGTAGTACGGTCGCTGGAACCATATCGCCAAGTAATCAGTCATCTCAGGACGCTTTGCTGTGTTCCCTGCGCGACATAGACTAAATTTATAAAAACGTGCACACCAGCCCTTTAAAGTGAACCCTGCCGGTAGTTCGGTCACTGGAACCATATCACCAACTAATCAGTCAGCTCAGGACGCGTTGCTGTGTTCCCAGCGCGACATAGACTAAATTTGTAAAAACGTGCACACCACCACTTCAAAGTGCACCCTGCCAGTAGTTGGGTCGCTGGAACCATGTCATGAAGTAATCAGTCAGCTCAGGAGGCTTGTTGTGTTCCCAGCGCGACGTAAACGAAATTGCTAAAAACCGGCACACTAGCCCTTTAAAGTGCACCCTCTCGGTAGTTGGGTCACTACAACCATATCACCAACTAATCAGTCAGCTCAGGACGCTTTGCTGTGTTCCCAGAGCGATGTAGACGAAATTGCACAACAGCCCTTTAAAGTGTACACAGCCGGTGGTTGTGTCGCTGGAACAATGTCATCAATGCCTTCATAATTTAATTTGCGCGCGTCTGGTATGCGTCATTTGACCTCATTTCTGAATGCCCTCGTAGTGACCTCACACACCTCAGGCCTCACCAGTGACTTCACTCACAGAGACTTGGCGCCCCTCAGACCTCATGAGTGCACTCACAGGAGACCTTATGAGGGTAATACCCTGAGGGCTTTCGTTTGTGAGTGCCGTGAGGGTGAGGGCGAGTGAGTGCCTGTGCTCGTGAGGGCGGTGAGGGTGAGGGCATGTGCCCGTGAGGGCCGTGAGGGTGAGGGCGAGTGAGGGCCTGTGCTCGTGAGGGCTGTGAGGGTGAGGGCGAGTGAGGGCATGAGCCTGTGAGGGCCGTGAGGGTGAGGGCGAGTGAGGGCATGAGCCCGTGAGGGCGGTGAGGGTGAGGGCGAGTGAGGGCATGAGCCCGTGAGGGCCCTGAGGGTGAGGGCGAGTGAGGTTTCACCAAAATGCCCACCTATGTTTACCAGACCTGTGGTGTATTTAGATTTTACGTCAGCAATGATAGGTGGCCGCATGAAAAGGAGAGAAAGCATCCCTGCTGGAAATTCAAAATAGTCCAATTCAAGGTAGACCAGAAATCTCATTCGGTTGAAGAGGATATCACGTTCACAATTCTCATTGAAAGTGATCAAAATGTCTCATTTCGTATCGATAATTTTGGACAAATACCATATTGAAAACAAGAATTTAGGAAGTATCAATTTAGGGAAATCATTGTAAATGTCAATAGGAACGAAGTTGGAACCGCGCTCGGTCGCACCCATTGGAGGCCAGCATAGTTTCCCATTGGCAAAGTCTACAGCAGCAAGGATTTCGCCATTAAAGTCACAATGAAATTCTCATTGTCTATACACTTTTTGAATGCGCAGTGAGTATTCTGTTGCATCAGAAAGCATATTTTCGCTGTAAAAATGAATTACACACAATAGTGTTCCTGCGTGAACCTATATTCTTACACATATAACAATACAGTAGACGTGAAAATACTGCAAGTAGCAGAAAGTTATTTCACATGTTTCCCATAAGGGCGAATATTCACCAAGCGGTTGAAAATCGCTAGCAAGACATAGTAAACACCAAGAATAGAAACCTAATTGAGCACTTACATGTTGTGAAAGCATTCTGCAAGTCATCAGCACATGAAACATAAATACACAGCAATAGAGTTCTATCCCCACGTCCGAACAGTGCTGAGGAAAAAAAAAGCTCGAAGACATAATGATCTTCTGTGCTTCGTAGGAGATTTCTAATGCCCCGTCCAGCTTGCCTTTCTCGCGTGAAAATTAGGGCCATCCAGCTTCGCTGAGATTCCGTTTTGGCCACCTGCTGACAAATGCCTACGCCCCTATGCTAGCCGTGTCGTACTAGTGTAACCTTCAAGTAATAGCGTTTCAGAGGATAATACAAAAGGTGCTGGAACAGCAGCATGTCAACGTAACTGAGCGCCAAAATATATTACGTACCGTTGCACGCAGGGCGGGTGGCAACACACTGACTGCACGATCCTCCCACCAACGGCCATAGTGCCTGCGACCAGGGGTAAAAACGTGCTAAGCGGCGTTCAAACAACGCGAATGCTTGACAAATCGATTCTTACCTTGGACACGGATCAAATCCTCGAAATCAAGCACGAATGACGCCAACTGCTTGTGAGCGACCACACACATCCCAACGCTCCAACATTTCGTGAGAGACTGATTAATCCGTCAGGTGGTGGTCCCGACGGTTCCGGAGAAAGCGTCCTCATACATTCATTGAATTTTGTACGGAATGCTAATAGCTTACAGTAAGAGGTGCAATACCAAGGAACCACGGCATGTGTACTTCGAGGATAATATGAAACATTTGAAATAATGCGAACTATTTTCAACTCGCACGATTCACTATGTGGTGCGGCACGGAAATGTATTACAACTGCCCTGTTGGCGACATCGCGGCCAGCGGTCTGTTCGACTCCTCATTAGGTTTGTTCGTAATAAATTTTCATTTCAAATTTTCATTCAACTTCCACTTGCGATATTTTCTATACGGTTCATGTTCTGGAATTCCAATAGTTTGAAATGGTTCGAATTAGTTGCCGACACGAACGTACAGCGTGCTTTCTAATCATATATTATTACTTAATTTGAGAGAGATGATGTACTGCTGGTCACCATTACACTCGTTTCTTGGGCAACTGACCTCTCACTTCTTCTAGTGACGGCAATGCAACATGTTGGATCCCATTAAATCAATTGGAAATTAGTTTCTCATTGATACACATTAGGCCAGTTCCTCATTCCTTCTATTGACGCAGTCTGTAATACACAACATGTCGGATCTCATTAAATCAATTGGAAATCAACATTTCTCATTGACGCCCACTAAACCAATTAGTTGAATTGGTTTCTTACTTCGTTGATGTGGTCTTCTCAGTAGTAGGAGGGGGGGTCCAGGCTTCGGGCGGTCCAGTTAGCAGCATGGACCTCTGGGCCCTGTCCTGAGCCCTGCGCGTATTTTTTCCCGCACCCAGCAGGCGGCGCTCGGCTGGAGGCTCTTACCGGAGGGCGGAGCGTGGCCGGAGGGCTGCGTGCGCGCTTACCCGCTCACATTTTTCAGCCTGGGCCGACTTCTTTCGCCATTTTTCAATCTGTGCCGACTTCAATCACAATTTTTTCCCGCTACAACAGGTGAGCGGTTTACATGCAGAGACATGCAAAGGATAGCCATACACAAAAGTACAAGTGAAAATATATTTATTAAAGTCATTAGTGTCGAGAATTATGTTATGACTCTGTGTGAAAGAGAAAAACTCAGCCAAAAAATCTGATGCAATAGCATTGAAGGGGTATCACATTTTTTATTAGTGATAATCAAGCAAGTTTTCAATTAAGCAGGAGGAGTAGCACATTTTAATCAAAGAAGATATTTTTAATCAATACGATTACAATCAAAATTAAAAGTTTTATTATAAAAAGTCTAACATGACCACCATAGTGGAGCTTTAAGTGCCGGTACATGTAGTTAATTGTGTACAGCAGAGAACCTGGAAGACCATGGGACAGGAAATAAAATCTATAACACTACAAAGAAGATATTCTTAATCAAAACAACAGAAGGGGAGAATAATCTATTATTTCTCGTGACTTAATCTAGTCGAACCCCATACAATTTTCTTTCTAAGAGACATTACAAACATTACTTTGTTTTATGAAACCAACACAGAAAATATATTAAAAAATGAACTTCACCGTATAGCACGCTCCTAGCCAACAACCAGCTATAATAATATCTGCCCTGATTTGTTGAAGACCGGAGGCGTACGCCTGACAGTTATGAACATTTTCGAGCGCAATAGGAAAGATAAGTTCCAACATTACACAATTAATCAATTTCTTATTAAGTAATCAGCATAGACATACGGAAATAACGAGAAACAAAACAATCAACCGCTAATAGAGAACCAAAACACATCACGTAGACAAGAGGTACATGCAGGAAAATAAATGAAAAAAGAATCTATCAAAACGATAAACATGCACGGACGAATAGCAGACAAACACTTTGAACGGCACATGATGAATAACTTAATACAGCACAGAGCTAACGCTGAATAGCAGAGAAACACTCTAAACGGCGCATGTACCAACGGTAAACAGACACGTGCAGGAAAATAATTGAAAAAGAATCTATCAAAAGAAGAAACATGCACGCATGAATAGCAGAGAAACACTATGAACGGCACACCATCCACACGTAGACAATGAAATAATGAGAAATACAATCAATAGCCAGTACAGAACCAAACATATGCACCAAAGCAAACAAGAGGTACACAGAAGAAAATAATAAAAAAAGCAATCAATCAAAACGATAAACATGCACGGATGAATAGCAGAGAAACGATTTGAATGATGCATCTGCCAACATGTAAACAACACACAGGAAAATAATAGTAAAACAAACTATCAAACACTACAATTTGAAATTGGAATAATATATCTTTGAACTATCATAAAATCAACCTTGCGAGCTAACAATATAGAATTTTCATCCTGCTCAGGCACTATAAACATTACCTTGACAAAGCTATCCAAACACGCAGCACAGCTATACTTTACACAGTACAACCTGACTCGAGACCCGGTGGGGTCACTCTCTCCCTCTATGCAGCCCGGTGGGGTCACACTCTCCATCTATGCAGCCCAAAGCGAGGAATCTGTTGTCAATCTGTAGGGTGGGGAAATCCTATCTTTTTCACATTCTTTCCTCCAAAAGGAAATATTCTTACGACTGGTGTACAGAGACGATTTTTTTTATTGATCGCAAATATACATTGGAATTATTCGACTCTCAAGAACACAATAAGAATTCTATCAAAAAACAATAGCACGCAAAAAATCTAAGAATAGACTTTTATGTCAGTGCACACTGGTTTTAGAGAAACATTATCTAAGCAAACGAGAAAATATTATCAGCTAAAGAACTTTGATAACACACATACCGTCCCCCCCTATTGCACTTTACTTTCAGTACATTGTGCTGCTTGGGTACGTCTTCGAAATGTTCATTCAATGCTTGTGAGAGAATGTAGATATCTCTGTGACAAGTCGGGAGGCGAACATCGCAGGTAGGGAGAGAGTGACCCCACCGGGTCTCGAGTCTGGTTGTACTGTGTAAAGCATAGTTGTGCTGCGTGTTTGGATAGCTTTGTCAAGGTAATGTTTATAGTGCCTTAGTAGGACGAAAATTCTATATTGTTAGCTCGCAAGGTTGATTTTATGATAGTTCAAAAGATATATAATTTCAATTTCAAATTGTAATGTTTGATAGTTTGTTTCACTATTATTTTCCTGTGTTGCTTACATGTTAGCAGATGCATCGTTCAAACCATTTCTCTGCTATTCATCCGTGCATGTTTATCGTTTTGATTGATTGCTTTTTTTCATTATTTTCTTCTGTGTACCTCTTGTTTGCTTTGGTGCATATGTTTCGTTCTGTGCTAGCTATTGATTCTATTTCTCATTATTTCATTGTTTACGTGTGGATGGTGTGCCGTTCATAGTGTTTCTCTGCTATTCATGCGTGCATCCCTACTGAAAAATCCTATATGTAGATCCTCATATGATGTTATTGGATATAGGACCTATAAGTGGTGTAGGTACCACAGGAGTTATAGGTTTTACAGGAGCGATATAGGTATTATAGGAGATGTAGGACCTGCGTCTCCTATATGATCTGTACACTGCGTGTATGGGGACACGGTATGAAATTTAGCTGTGGCGATACATGCATACACATGCAATGAACAAAAATAATAAGAGAGGAGTACAATAAAATACCGTCTACTTCCCTTTATTTATTAATACAATTCACAATTTTTTACATTGAAGGACACAGCTGTAAAGGCTTGCACTGCCGTGGAGCAGATGACGGAGATGAAAACCTCCGTTTCTAAAAATATCGTGTATTTTCAGTGAAACAATTAGATATTGATGATATGCTGATATATTCACTTGCGCGGAACAAGATATCACAGGTTTACCTTTACCGAGTAACGCCCCAACTCGAGTTGAGGGGAGAGTAGTGAGAAAATAAAATTAAAGAGTGGGGATCGAGTCTAGAAGTCTGTCAGAATGCATTGCTTTGCAATGCTATGCTTTGGGATACCTCTTCAAGCCAGTCTTTGAATTCATCAAGTTTAAGCCACTCCTTCGAGAACTTCTGTCGGTATGGTGACTTCTTCTCTGGATTGGAAGGCTTCCCCATTATTGTGAGGAGGGATATTGTGCCCCAGAAGTAAACAGATTCGCGAAAAATCCAAAGAGCTTCACAGAGCATGCAAAAACCAACACTCGTCCGCCGTCACGGGGGGAGCGGACGCTTGGCCGGAGCAGAGGCCAGCACACGAAGCACGAAAAAACCCCCGAGTCAGCCGCATAAGGTGTGCAACACGCTATTTTCTAAAACATCAGGCGTTCTGAAACTTCTGCAGTTTGTCGTCTGACATTCGTTGATCCTGTTTTGGGGTCGTATTAGCAAAATTTTTATGGGTACATGACGAAAGTTGAAATTCCTCTGAAATCCCTCCGAAGTGAAACCAAAACCTCCAGATTTCCCTCCTCCCTCCAAATCGAAGTTCTTCTAGGCTCCGGCACAAACCCTCGAGATTTGGAGGGAAATCCTCCAACTTGGCAACACTGCCTGCAGGATTGGTCGTGACGTCATCCTATTGTCTCAGGGCTACACTGTTTTTATCCACTAATGCTCCTCTAGACAAGGTCAACATGAAACAATAGTGTTGCCGTATGACGTCATCATGCAGGTGCGTGGCTCAAGGACGCGTACGCTCTGGACAGAGGACCTGTTATTTATTGAATCAGTATCCCAATATTATTTCCTTTATTCTACTATAATGATTGCATAGGGAACTATTGCAGAAGAGCACCATACATGAGAGGAGATTGTAGGAATTAAGCATTTCATTCCCAAAGTCTTACTGTACAGGAAAAAATAGAATAGTGGTTCAGCAAGACATGTCCATCCCATCCGACAGCCAGGCAGCTAACTGAATAATGATGCTTTGTTCCTCCTGAATAAAGTCACACACCTGTCCCCCTCACGGTTACTCTTTGAACTAAATGAATCGCAAAAGTATTAAGAATAGCACTATTCCCATTCAGGGCAGCACTATCGACATCGTCAAGAATGACTCTTTTCAAAAAGGAAAAACTACATGTAGAAGGAAAGCATGTTAGAACAGGCCCAGGCATGTCAGCGCATGTTTGTCAGACAACAAGGTGGAAAAAAGCGGAAAGAAACACTTGAATAAAGAAGAAAACCAGTATCAAACTATTTCTAAGCACACGCACTCCTCGTATTCAAAAACAGTGCTCATCATAAATCTGTCCAGGGCAATACGCACCATTTTTCTATTGCTACACTTTTTTCCAGTAACGGTCAACGCATTGCTACAGACTGCGTGACGTCATCACATCCTGTCTGAAGAAGACAGCGGCAAAGACTCCTATTAATTATTGAATCGCAAGAGTATTTCCTTTGTCCGATTCTTAATGACGTACATTTTTACAATAAAATTCAACAAAAAAGCACCATGCATATTAGCGATTTTCACCCCAGAGGCTCATCATGGTCATTAGAATCATATCACCAGTAAACTACCACTGCTCTTTTAAAATAATAAGTGAGACCACTCAACATCATTACCAGGCTCATGTAATACATGACCCTTTCTATGCTCATACATTCGTTGTCTGAGGCTACACCTGCGAGCAAAAAGTCGCGAACGCCGGGGGCAAAGTTTCGCGCTCGACGGAAGACTAGACAAAACGCCTTTACAGGAACATGATGGCATTCCTATATTATATTAATGATTATTGCATTGCAGTTTAGAAAAGCTACTACAAAGCTAATTTTAGGAGCCTATTAAAATTGTACTTTTTATGGAAACTATAATTGCCCTATTACTTGGATCGCCATTAATGAAGCATTCCAATTTTTTCTCTTCCAATTTCAGCCTTGTCATGCAGTGAAGCAGGCACATCCACAATAATTTACACTGAGGGTGCCGTGCTTAAGGAATTCCTATCCTGCGCTCAGATGCAAGCGTTTCTGCACAAATACCTATAACAGCGTACTACTTCAACATACCGAGGTCCTAACAACATCTAACAAACAAGCAGAGAAACCCACTTCTCAGCTGTACCATGCGACTTTCTTCTGTGCAAAAGCAGTGATTTGAGGAAAGAGCAGCAAAAATTGCGCGCACTTGTGCTTGACTTAAAAAAAGTGAAGCATATGCTATAAACTAAGAAAAAAACACCCATTTCTGGTATCAGATAATTCTTGCATAATGCTACATGCACAGCCGCATTGTCGCAAAGAAAGCACAGGACAAGGGCACACAAATTCCTTGAAGCGAGCAGGGAAAAGGCTTAAGACCTCAGGAATAATCGCAGAGTCACCACACATCGCTACGCGGCTAACCCAAGATAACAAGATAATAGCGGCGGGTACAATTGCAACACTGCTAAACAAGCCCCAACATGCCGTGATGACGTCACAAACCAGGAAAAAAGCATGCACACACAGTCATCAGCTCAGGAATGCACAAGGAGAGGTGCTATACTGTAATTTCTCCTCCACGCTCACATACCAGCATTTCTGCGCAAATACTTACACACACAACAAACACACACAACACATACATACAAACAACATACATACAGACATATGCATATACATACAAATTCCATTCTCATGAACTCTCCTCAGCCGAGCGGCCTTCTCCTGCTCTACCTGGATGCTGACTTTCCCCCTCACCTACATTCTGAGTAAAAGCAGCGAAAGAAGAAAAGAACCGCGAAAAATTACACGGCATTTGTTCCCCACTTGCTGTAACAGCAAGAAACCGTAGCGCACGCTAATAAGCTGAGAAAAAGACACCCATTTCTGCCACCTGATAATTCTTGCATAATGCCACATACAGAGTCGCATTGCCCTTGCGTAAAGGAAGCACAGGACAGGGATGCAAATTTCCTTAAGTGAGCAGAGAAAAGGCTTAAGTCGAACCGCTCAGGAATAATCCGAGAATCACCGCTTATCGCTATACGCGGCTAGCACAACATGACAGCAACAAGGTATTAGCGAAGGGTAAAATTTGCAAGACACTACTGAATAAGTCCAGACATGCGACATCACATACAAAATACTGCTCATCGGGGAATGACCTAAGCCTGCGACAGAAAATCATATTGAGCGTACACAACTTCATTTTTCTATTTTGCGTAAACTAAACGCGGTTTGCTCGGAAAACGACGTACAAAGTTTCTTAGGGAGCAGAGAAATATAGGAATTTCTACTCCGTGCTCAGATACCAGCATTTCTGCTCAAAAACCCATGACTGCAAAATTAAGCACTGCTTACTTCATCAAGGTTTTTTGAACTCCCAACAAAATCAAACAAACAACCCCACTTCCACTGATAGAACACTATTCAGCTTTTACCAGGAGGCTTTCTTCAGCGGAAAAGTAGAGAAAATAAGAAAAGAGCAGCGAAAATTACATGCACTTTTGCTTGCATGGCTATAAGAGAAAAAATAAAATAACGAGGCACACGCTAAGAAACTGACAGACGCCCATTTCTGCTATCAGATAATTATTGCATAATGATAAATACTCAATTGCATTGTCCCTGCGTGAAGAAAGCGCAGGAAAAGGACACAATTTATCTTAAGCGAGCAGGGAAAGTCACTCCTACTCGGACAGCTTAATACCATAAAGTTCGAATTTTCGCAAAGAAACCAAAGCTTGAACAGCGCCACGAACGTGATACATACTAACAAACAAACAACGGTAAATCAAACGACGATCTCCCGAAATCACAAACACCCCAAGAAGGCGAGATGCGGCTGGTAAGGATCGTCAAAAGCAAGCGATCATGGATATATACGGGCATGTAATCAGAAGATTAGGACTCCGGCCATATATACGAATCATGTTGACAATATGTAGTCAGCGTTGCTACTTCACTCGCCTCGCAATAAGAAACGCCATCCACACATTTTGTTGTTTGGAGAGACACGTTCGGTGTTTTTGGCCAATCTAGTATTGCTCAAGTTGATGACACATTACTTTCCTGCCTTAACACACTGCGCAAGGAGCATTCAAATATCAATTTATTGACCATTTCTGATGTCAACTGCATGCTGTAAGATATTCGCTATATGTCTGATATGTACTTAATTCCAGATTTGCCTGCGTATCTTCGCATAATGATTGTCACTTGAAACTCAACAGGCGGTCCTCTCGCACACTTCATGTGAACCTGCGTGCCCCTTTGAGTGGCATCCATCCTGTGAGAAGATGCAGGTGCTTCGCTAGATCATGCGACGCCTTTCTTGACTTGTCACGCGACCTGTACAGATAAGCTGAGAGCTTCGCAATAGAGGGTTATCAAACGTTCGCATAGGCCAAAAAATATTTGGTAGGACAGTTTTGAGATATTTGAACGCGGTCAAGGAGTGAACTTCCCCATTTTCCATGCTGCTTTAAAGGGGCAGTAAATACGTAAACAAGGTGCGCATTTCTCTCCGTTAAATTAGTGAAAGCTTAGGCAGTGACAGCTCGTTGTACTTACTATCGCCGAAATCCGAAATGCGCTTGCATGCGGATGATATATACAATGCACTCTGTCGCTTCTTAGCTCCGCCCTGTGATCTCACTTGACGTCATTTTGACCTGGCTCTTTCCTCACCAATTATGAAGGGTTCCACGAATAATTTTACTTCACTTGCGAAAGTTGACTAGATGTTTGTTAATCATATTATATTCAACCCCTAAACGGTTCCATCTTCAAACTGGAAAAACGCGAATCAGTGAAACGAATCAGGGAGTGCGGACCCTGTAGCGTTAGCGTGAGGTCGCAGGCAGATCACAGGCTGGTACCGCTGTCCACCACCGTTGTCGCTTTCTGCGTTCAGTGGAGGTATCACACACGGAACAGGTTTCCTTACACGCAGCACCACACAAGCGAGAATGAATATACGGCGCTACAGTTCCTGAATCTCAGGTGAGCGATGGTCGTCGTCTTGGTCACCTTCGAATGGTTCAGACGACTGGGCTGGCGTACTTTGGATTGAACCACGCGGCATCGCGTCACCAGCTCGCGCGACTCAGTGGTTAGTGCGTGCTGGCCATGTCACGTCGTAATTGGGAGGTACCCGGGTGCGAATCGTGTCATGTGATAGCAGCCCAACTACTGACTTTCGCGTCAACATTAGGCTCTAAGTATTGCTTAGTCGAGACGGAGATGTTGGAGAGAGATTTCATGACGCTTAATTTCGAAACGGCGGATGGCAAAATGTAGTTCCCCAGAAACAAACAGAACACTCCGCCTCACCGCTGATAATAGAGCTTGTTTATTGGCTGGGAATCTGAAACGTCACGTCACGTCCCTCCAGAGCGTAGAGCTCCTCCCGCGATCGGACTGCAAAAGGCTACGTAGCCAGGTGGCGTATGCGTGGTGGAGAGAGGCGTGCGAGTTATCATGTTTGAAAGCATTTATATACGTCATTGAGTAGGCAGGAGCCGAATGAAATGTATATTGGGTTATTAGGAGCTGCGTTCGTTCATGGGGTTCATTATTTGTGAAATATTTGCCTACCTGTTTCGAAGGGTTCCCCTTTTGTTTTCGATCTAAAATTTCAAAAGTCATGAAAACTGCTTTTGATATTTGATAAAGGCTAGCTTCTACAAGCGAGCCTTTTTGGAGGTGCTTCTACAAGCCATACCATTCCAGCGCTGTTTTGTGCTCGTAGAAGTTGTTTCTATTTATCAGTCTGATCTGAAATCTTCTATTGTGTTTCCGGAATGTTACACGGCGGTTGCGACCGGCGTGGTATATTGTGTGGTGTGCACCGATGACGAAGACTATGTGCACCTGCTGCCACGCGCTGCTGCGCTAGCTTGTCCGTTCTACCGGCACCGTCCTAGCGTGAGGTCACGACTATCTGCCCGCTGGGACATTCCATCATCGCCGGTCAGGACATGTGTAATGTGTAGAGGAAGACCATCGTCCTCTACATTTGGCGACCCGGACGAAGAACACCAGATTCGGCGAAATTCGGCATCTTACCAACCCAAATTTGGACAACCACCGTCAATATCAGGCATCAATTCGGCCCACCTCACCACCACCAAACTTAGTGCTGACAGCAGTCGATGGCGCTACGGCAAAACTCGTGAGTCCCCAAGCACTTCGTTACACCGGGGGCTCGTAACGTAATAGGGGCCACCATCTTCTCACTCGGCTTCGACGCCCCGCACCGGTTGCGGTACGCCGTGGTCCATCACACTTCGCCAGGCCTTCACGTATATCGTGATGGTATTCCCCGGATCTACCAGCGGTACCTGGTCGAGCAACGTGCTCCCTCACCGCATCTCCGAGCCGCTGGTCACTCGCCCTGACGACGCGTCAGCTCGGCAACGCCAGAACACGCTCGTGACTACGGCTTACGTCGCCCCCATCGCAACACGCCCTGCGTGACTTCGCCACCCTCCCCGACGCTCCGGTACTCTTAGCCCACCAGCGTCCGCCAAGTTAGCCGTGATTCCTGCGCCGTGCCTCTTGTCACCGTGTCTCTACCCGCTCCGAGTCTGAGAGGGGGAGTACTGTGTACTGTGTCCTGTGTCCACCGATGACGACGACGATGTGCCCCTGCTGCCACGAGCTGCTGCGCTGGCTTGTCAGTTCTACCGGCACCGTCCTAGCGTGACGCCACGACCATCTGCCCGCTGGGACACTGCATCATCGCCGGTCAGGACTCATGTAAAGGAACACCATCTCCTCTACAACTTCTGCGCGGTGGACCTGGGGAGGAGAAATGTCTCTAATGGAGGAGCCTGCAACCGGGTGTTTTCCCTCTGGCTCCTCCATGTCTATGGTTTCTAGTTTGTGATATATTTTGTGTAGAATGAAATACAGTCAACCCTCGATTTATGAACCTTCGATTTATGAATTCCCTCGTTTTATGAACACTAGCACGAGGACCCAAACTTTTTACATGCATTTTTCCCTCGTTTTATGAACCTCGGTATTCGAATAATGAATGGAATTTCTGGCAACTAGGAGTTGCCCAGCGTTTTTGCCCTCAATTTATGAACGGGTCGTTCCGAGGCCAACAAAAACCTTCAAAGGGATTATTCGTGGTCTCATGAATGACGCTTGAACAGACAACACGTTTGCCAGGTATTGCACCCTCGGTTCTTAACCCCTCGAAATCCGAACAACGGGTTTTTGCAGAAGTGTTCCTGACCTCAATTCACGAATAAGGTGTCCGCTCTCACCCGGAGATTAATAGACATAGGTTAAAAAGCCCAGAGGAAATCCGAGACCAGTTGAGCGCGAACGTGCTGACATCTCCTCTTTCCAAGATTGCCACAGCGGAAGGCATGGTCCAAAGCAAAATTACACTATTTAGTATTGCATAATAAACAGAGTGTGAATGCGATAACATCTGTGCTTTGTGAGATTGATACAGCAGAAGGCATGGTCGAAAGCAAAATTACACAATATATTGCATTATAAACAAAAAAACAACTCGGAAATACTGTTCCATTTGCTCGATAGTACTCACCTAACGGAATTTTCGATTTATGAATCGCTCGATTTATGAACGATTTTTCGGGGAACCGAGGGTGTTCATAAATTGAGGGTTGACTGTAAATGAAAATGAAATCTCTCCAGCTTCCTGTTTCGTTTTCATTCCATCCCGATTTGAAGCCGAATTTGACACAGGTGGGAGAAAGTCTGTGGTGTGAAGGCACGTGCCTCACGACGGGGGTCGCCGATATTTCAAACAGTGATTGTTGTTGTTCATTGTCTCTGACAGTGTTTGTACTTGTCTCGTCTCCATTGTCACTTCACTCAACTGTTTTTGAACTTTTGAAACACTTTCAAACACTCCACGGCTATCGGGGGCTCTCGTCCTGAGCAACTTCCCTTCATATTTTCTTACGGATCCGCCAGAATCCTACCCACCAGACTTATGGTACGTATAAGCGGATATTATTCGGCAGGTATGACGTGCATCATTTTTTGCCCGATCGTTCTGAACTCTCCCTTTAAGCCTCACAACATACTGCTGTGTTTGTGAAAAACAAATCGAAACTATTTCATTCAGCTCACACACTACTTTACTTGAAGGTGCTAGTGGCCATCTTCGGTTTCGTTCAGTTCCGAATTTCAATTTGAAATGCAAAAATGTTATCTAGAACTTGCCGAGTATGTTTGGGTCAGGCAAGATGTGTCTAGCGAAGTGAATTGCTGGCGGAACTTTAGACTGCAACGGCTGTCTCTGCCGGAGCGTTCTAGTGCGGAAATTCGTGATGCTTCAATTGTGGTCGATCAACTGTGGTCGATAGAGTATCACGATATCTTCATTGTGTCCTTCATTGAGTCTTCATTGTTTCAATGTACTGACATCTTTCAGATTGGTACTACACAGGAAAAGGACCCTGTGGAGGACGCTTGGAGCCCAACATCTTCTACGACGCTCCCTTTTCATATAAAGCTATTGTACAATCTATGTGGGACACCACCCTGGTCAGGTACGTCGATCATGCGAGAATATCCAAATTCAACGGAGTATACACTAACTACACGCTATACAGATAACAGGACACGCACAGGAAAGCTTGTCCGCAGGGTCCATGACGACGAAGCATGAGCTTATAGGCACAACTACAAGGACGCTACGTAAGAACACAACGCGAGCTTGTGTTGTGTAGTTACTTACATCCTTGTAGTTGTTACAAAGAAGTTGTAGTTGGAGCTGTTTCGCTGTAAAAAACTTTTCTGAACGCAATGCGTGTGTTACGAATACGTATTCGTAACGCATGCATTGCGTTTGGGAAAGTTATTTCAACTTTGGAACTCCAATTGCGAATGCAGTGGGAGCACGAACTGGGTCCTGAATAGGTTCATTTGATTTTCAGTCCAATAGGCGGCAAAAGCACAACCGGTCGACCAATTGGAACACCAGTTTGGTGTACAATGGGAAGAACAACTGTTTTTGGAACGGGTCCAATTGGTCAAATGGGTGTCGAAAACACAACTGGTCGACAAACTGGATCCAATTGAAAATTTTCCAATTGGACCCATTACTTTTTTTTCGACTGGGGTACGATTATCCGAACTGTACTACCACTGCTCCGGTAAGCCAATTATGATGCACCTCCTTGATTTCATCACAAAGGATATAGCTACACCCTTGTCTTGGGGCTTACACATTGAGACTTCTGGTATACACTGTCTTGAAACTTGCGAAACTTGGTATGCGAAGGCGTTCCGTAATAATGCGATGACCAATTTTAGTATGCTAAGCGATTAGTTGTCTCAAGTCAAGACATGTACGTTACTCATAACATATGTGATGCTGCAGAGGTATGACCGTCCAAGAAGATATACAACAAGCAACGCTTGTCGTGTATTTTGTGTACTTTGTGGTCAGTATGGGATGTCTGACGTTGCATGTGCTAACAGCGTGCCTGTGAATTTGTTGCTCCTGAACCAGCAGAACTTGAGGATCGGGTGTTGATGGGCTGAACGAGTCCCCCGACATCACTCGACGTTTTGTCAACCCTGTCAACATTGGACTAAGTACAGCAGGTCTTGTGGACAGACTTTTAGACTTAGTGGGAAGCATATGTCTCAAGTGACGAGACGGATTTTTTTTATCGCACGAAGCAATCGGACCGCCGGAATGGAAAGGAGGTGCGGTGCCATGAACTGCTCGTGTTTCTAGTGAATATTGCCACAATTGCGACTACGAAAGAGAAGCTGAATATGAATCGCTGAAACAAGGTGCAGTGCCATCAGAAAACCTGTCCACACCGGTGAAAGAACATCCACAATATACGGCGCAAAAGCGTGATTGCTTTGTGTTATTGGGGATAACAAGGTCCGTGTGTTCCAAATGTTATCACATAATCAGGATTGTGCAAATGAGTTTATTATCTTCTGGTCAGCTTGGAACCTTGCGGCCGCTTATGACACACAAGAGGGAGAGAGAGTAAAAAAGACAAAATACTAGTTACAGAAACTAGTCACAAGACTCAGGTGTGCACTTTTTATAAAAATACATCTCGCTCAGCATGATCTTTCACTCTCAGAAAAAAAAAAAAGAGTATGAGAAACTCTATTGGGGGTGTTCACGCTGGTCACATATGCCTCCCTTTGTAGTCTTTGGTCTACTCCCCTTCTAAGGATGTTCTACTGACTCCCTTGATAAAGTAGTCCTCGACTCCCCTCCGTGAGGGTGTTACCCTGGCACCATTCCCGCATGTGCTTCCTTGACTGCCTAACAAGCACATCACAGAGAACACTAAGCACTCTTTCCTACCCTGTCATTAAGTGTTACTTCATTGGACTTATTTTGTGCAGATACCGATCTGCGCTACACCGCGTTACAAAAACAATACTGCCCGCGCCCCAAAACACGAACAACAGGCGCAGTGCCTCTCAGTCTTGCTCAATAGTAAAGGTAGAGTCCCATAGAACTACGGAAGCAGAACACTCCTCAGAAGCATTCATTGCGATTGCAGCACTATGCACTTTACAACCTGCCCCTAGAGCACAAAAGTCTTGTAATGGTGACGGACATACGCCTCATGAACTCGCACTGCATCTGCAGTAAAGTGCATCTGCATCTGCATCTGCGCTTAGCGTTGCAGAACACATATCCCTTTGTACCGAACGTTCCATTTCTTAGTTCTTTAGAGAGTATTTCCACGGACATTTTCCCTCCAATGAAACGACCGATCCAAGTGTCAGTTACAATTAAAGAGAAAAGAATACATTGTAGAATCTCTTTAAGAAACTTTATGAGCACAAGGAAACTTCCTTGTGCTCATATATTGTGCGGTAGATATGTAGGAAATAGGCACCAGCTTGCTCGTGAAATTGCAGAACCTGTTCCTCGGTGAGTAATGTTGGATACTTTCCAAGAATATTTGCCACAAACGGCTTTTTTTGGTACAGCCAGGGCTTGCCAGGGCTTGCGAAATGTAAATGCCTTCTGCAGGAACAAAACTACTTTTGCCATGCTAGACACAGGCTTGTTCATCTCTTCTATTATTTACAGGCGTGTCTCGGTAAAGTTAACAAATAAATAAGGATACCAGACTGTACTGTTGCATAGTCTGGAAGAACCTCGTTAGGGGAGTGAGGCTAACACCTCTCCATGAAGGGAGTGCACCTAAGACCCCACATTAAATACGAGCGAGAAAAGGTGTCGCTGCAACGCTTTCTGTGTTCGCAACGGTGTCCGAGCATTGTTTGACACCCTTTTGACTCACTTTTTTTCTGAGAGTGTAGAAACCATATTTTATGTAATCTATTGAATATTCTCTACTTTCATGTTTACAGGAAACATGTTTGAGAGCACAGCATAACCAGTGCAGCCCACTAGTCAAAGCAGACAAATTTTGTGCAGCCGCCTCTTTGCAGAACTGCATTGCATTGCAATATTGGTGCAAAGTTACTGCAATAATTTGTGCTGACTGTGTTGCTATGTTTTCTGCCGAAATGTTCTTTGTGTTTTATTAAACAAAGTCAGCACCTTTCAGTAGAATAGTTTGTTCCCTGGCCTCTTGAACTCTCTTTAAAGAAAGGACTGAAAGATTCGAGATTCGTAAGTCTCGTGAATTCGTAGAACCTTCCTTGGATTCGAATTCGGATTCAAGAAATTCTAGATTCGTCCATCTCTTAATATTCTCAACACAGAACTGTATTGATAATATTGAGAGGACGAATGGGGTGTTTCATCCACCATGGTCGATGGCAGTCGATGCTCTACCCCATTACCGGATCCCCAGGATCGGAATTTTCCGTAATGATAAACGCAGGCCCATTATTGTCCGCTTCGCGAACTTTAAAGTAAAAGATAGTGTGCTACAGTTGCGGCACAAGCTAAAAGAGAGTGAATTCAGCATTGCAGAAGACTTTTCTCTACCCACTCGTCTTGCTAGGAAAAAGCTATTAGAGTATGGGAAGAGCATGAACAGTCCTTTTAAGCTTCGCTACAATAAGTTATACATCGACAACAAATGTTTTATGTATGATAGTGAAGCTGACTCTGTCTACGAAAACACTAGTCCTTCACGGTACCAGAACAGAATCAATTCAGGAGAAACGCTGGATTCTGCGAGTTCGAGTAATGAGGCACGCGGTTCGTATGTAAGCGTCGTCGAACGCACGCCTAATTGACCACTCGCAGAGGGTGATGGTCATAGTTCTACAAATGAAATAACTGTTGTGTACACCAATATACGGAGTGTTGTAAACAAGCGTGACGATCTTTGCTCAGTTATTGACTCATGTGATGCATCTATAGTTGTGCTGACTGAAACGTGCATTAATCTCAAACCGTGAGTTATTTAGGTGTGAACGTGATTACAATGTTTTCCGCGCTGATAGAGGCTCACGCCCCAAGCAGCACAGTGTACTGAAAGTCGAGTGCAATGGGGGTGGCCGGTATGTGTCTTATCAATGTTCTTTAGATTCACGAGTGTGTTCAAGGCCTTCCACCTACCCGTCCACCCCTATTGCACTCGACTTTCAGTACATTGTGCTGCTTGGGGCACTGGTGGTGGTGTCCTCGTGGCAGTAGCCGTACACCTCAACGCAGTTATCGTGAACATTGATTGTGATCTTGAAATACTTTGGGTTTTAATATGTTGTCAACACGTCCGTTTTGTTTTGGGCGTCTGTTATCGTCCTCCATCGCTGGATCGTTCATTCATGTGCAAACTTCATGATGTCCTTAATACGGTAGTTATTCGTTATCCAGCATTACCTTTATTCCTGCTCGGTGACTTTAATTTTCCTAATATAACTTGGGAGCGTGAATCACCATGTGTTGTACCATATTCTTCTGACTGTAATGAATTCTTAGACCTGTGCTTAGACTTTAATTTAACTGAACTTGTAAAAGAGCCAACTAGGGTAACAGAGGTCACTTCATCAACATTAGACCTCGTCTTCACTACAACGCCAACTTACCTGTCATCTATGACGTGCTCACCTGGTCTCAGTGATCACAAAATCATCCACTTTAAGCTTAACATGTCTACTCCATGT
Organism: Ornithodoros turicata; assembly: GCF_037126465.1. Classification (NCBI taxonomy): domain Eukaryota; kingdom Metazoa; phylum Arthropoda; class Arachnida; order Ixodida; family Argasidae; genus Ornithodoros; species Ornithodoros turicata. The sequence goes on along the minus strand of NW_026999372.1, from coordinate 263,966 downwards.
CCAGTAAGGCAGAGTAAAATAATTCGGGATTACAAGAATGCTGATTTCACAACTATCAACAGCTTGCTTGAAGCATGGTCGTCAGACTTTCTTCAAATATGTCACACGCGGTCAGTAAATGAAAACTGGAACGCGTTCAGAAACTTTGTGGAGTTTCTCATGGAAAAATACATTCCGCAACGCAGAATTTTCTCGCGGTCTGACTCCCCGTGGTTCAACACTCATCTCACGAGGTTGCGAAATAAGAAAAAAAGGTTATTTCGTGCCGCTAAGCAGTCTGGCAACGCAGAACGTTGGGCCGTATTCTACTACACTGAGCAAAAATATAAAGAGGAAGTTTTAAACGCAAGGAATACTTTCTTCGAGCAAACTCTGCCGACCATGCTAAAAGAGAATCCCAGGAAGTTTTGGAGTGTCTTCAGAGATGGGGGCGAACATGATGTTAAGCTGCAACAACCAAGTGGTGATGATATTCCGCCTGATCAGTGCGCTTCCGTGTTAAATGATCAATTTTCTAAGTCATTTTCTCACACTGCATCTGTAGATATGTCATATAGCATATCAGTTAACCTTCTTCCAATGGATCCCCTAGTGTTTGACATCGTTGGAATTATGAAGGTGATTGACGCGATAAAACTGTGATCTTCGGCAGGCGTTGATGGAATCAATAGCAAATTTCTTAAAGCAACTTCACTTTCATCCGCCGCTGTACTTTCGACACTTTTTCAACAGTCACTAGAAGAAGGTTGTGTTCCATCCGATTGGAAGGTTGGGAAGGTGATTCCGCTGTACAAATCCGGAGATAGAAGTTCACCCTTGAGTTACGGGATTATATAGTTGACCAGTGTGCCATGTACAATTTTCGAACACACTTAGTCAATCACTTGGAATTTCACTCATTTTTTTGTCCTCATCAGCATGGATTTCGTAAATTTTTCTCTTGTGCTACGCAACTAGTTTCACTGACTCATGAACTTGCCCTTATCCTTGACCACAGCTCCCAGGTAGACTGCGTCTTTTTAGATTTCGCTAAAGCATTCGATAAAGTTTCTCATTCTCTGCTCCTGTACAAACTAAGCAAACTTAGCGTTGATCAGAAAATCTTAGTATGGATTGAACAGTTTCTTTCCTGCCGCGTTCAATTTGTATCTGTCAATAATCATGATCCATCTCCCCCTCCGGTTACCTCTGGTGTACCGCAGGGGTCCGTACTTGGTCATCTGTTATTCCTAATCTATATTAATGATCTACCTGGCTTTGTCAAATCGTCTCTCAGATTGTACGCCGACGACTGCGTTGTGTATCGCGAAATCAAAACAACCGATGACGTTGAACAGCTTCAGTCCGACTTAACAGCGATCTCACTATGGTGTCAGAAATGGTCAATGGAATTAAACATCGCAAAATGTAAACACATGAGAATAACACGTAAACTGTCGCCAGCAGAACCATACTGCATTGATAACGTGCCACTTGAGCAGGTATCTTCTTATAAATATTTAGGTGTAATCCTGTCTTCAAACCTCTCATGGAAACCACATGTTTGCTACATTATAAATAAGGCCAATCGTACGCTCGGATACCTTAAACGACCTTAAACGTAACTTCTCTCGTGTCCCTAGTAGCCTTAAACTAAACTTGTACAAGTCGCTGATTAGACCCCATCTTGAGTATGCTTCAGCTGTATGGAGCCCTAGTAATCGTACCCTGATTAACGAATTGGAGCAAGTGCAGAACCGAGCCGCGCGATTCATTCTCTGCAACTACCATCGAACATCCAGCGTGACACTAATGAAGAATCATTTATCATTACAATCATTACAGTCCCGACGCGACTTTTCTAGCATTTCTCTGTTTCATAAAATTTATTATCACAACATGTCGCTAAAAAACGAACTTCTTTCCTCTGCACATTATATATCCTTGCGAGTAGATCATTCTCACAGTGTTTGTTCCCATAGCTGCAACTAACACACTGGCTGATTCGTTTATCCCGCGCACAGCACGTAGGTGGAACCACCTTCCTTCTTCTGTTTCCAACATCAGCTCTATCACTCATTTCAACAATGCACTTAGCGAATATAGTATTTGATACCTGTTTTGATACGTGTGCTTATTTGTCCATGAAACCTGCATTTTGATCAACTGCATTTCTTGTTCTTGTTTTTGTATAACATATGTGTATGTATCTATTTTCAATATATTACCCACTCCCCTCTGTAATGAAGAACCCTGAGTGTAAATAAATAAATAAATAAAATAAATAAATAAATTACTTGTGGTGATGCGGGGAATGAAAATATGAGATCCGTCACAATAAGGATCTATGTGTTGTAGTACCCAGAGAGGTGAAGAGAGCTTTCGTGGGTTGAGGGGGGGGGGGGGGTATGTGGCCAGGGACCAAGCAATTTTGTGTGTGAGAGAGAGGGAGGAGCGCAGCTCGTTAAGGGATCCGGAGACTACGGTTCGGGAATGTGTTTGCAATGGAGGGGAGTATGTTCTGTCTGTAGTTTTCTCAGTACGACATACTGGCGTGAGCAGGGGAGTCATAGGCAATCCATATTATCAGCATTGTCGGTACCATCTGTAATTCACGTTACAGAATGGCAGAAACACAAAATATTTTCAAGTGTACACCCATGTACTATATGCATGAGGTAATTGCCGGCGCAGGGGGAGGGTTGGCTGCGCACGACTGCGATGCAAAAAGAAAAAAAGGTTGCGCCCCTAGCGGCAAAGTCGACCGAAGGAGTTCACAGTATGCTGCTGCTGTCGGAAGATAGCCTTGTGCGTTTTGCTTTCATGCTTCTTTGCTTTTTGCCGGCGAACTACCAGACGGATGAAGTCTGTCTCGGCAGTTCGGAGAGAGTAAGAATTAGATTTGAACTAGAGAGTATAACAGAACTAAGTGAACGCGCGTCAACGCACAGGTGGACGCATCATCACAGTATCATGTGCGCAGGAAGAAATCGAAAATATTTGAAAAGGAAGAAAAATGCACAAAAGTATTTCGCTGCGCTGAGCATTTCCGGATTGCCGTTGTTTCCAAGTCGTTTTCTTCAGCAAGGTGATCTAAATGTATGTGGAAGTATTGTACGCTTGCAGCAGTTGGAGATTGCCGCATGTGCGCCACGAAGTCTCTGAGGCAGTCGATAAACTCACATGACCATATGACTCTCGTTTTGCAGGATAGCGAAGGAGGATGTATGTGATCTCGAACATCTTGAACATTGCTACCAACATCTCATCCCTGCATATAAGTAAGGGTCATCTTTCATAATGGCTTCTCTCGGCGGATGAGTCGGTAGATTCCAAGATAGCGGATTCAAAGCAAGCCGATGAAGGTGGTAACTTTTTTGGGCGGATACAAATCGCTGAGGTCTTTCGCGACTGACATTAAATGTGCTGTGTCATATGCGGAGATTTTTTATTCTGATGGATGTCACAAACGTCCAGTATTTCCGTCCATTAGACGTGCTCAGACATGTGGATGGGATATACATGTTTATAGTACATCCCTGACATATCCCGTGGATTAAAATGGATATCTATTAGACGTGCACAATATCTAGGACTACACCTGTTTATTTACAGGGAGGACTTGAATAGAAGCCTATGCCACACAACGACAGACACGAAAAACGCGCCTACATTTTCAGGAGTAGTGGGATTCCGCATAGATGAATTCTGTAAGACGAGCGCTACTATGTATGGAAGGAGAGCGGTAAGCATCACTACGTGAAAAAAATATCATATACTTGGTATTTTCGTATTGTTTAGATTATGAAAATGTAGACGAGGTCGTAGTGCGGCGAAGTAATACAGCGATTTTTTTTTCGATTCTTACCCCCGGTTGCACCAACGACGCTTAACGCCGAACCGAGTTCGCAGAGCTAGTTGAGCTCGGTTCCAGTTTCCGAGCGTTGCACCAAACGAACTGAACACTAGCGCCGCCCTCAAACTGCTATTAAACCTCCACTCAGCGGAACCGCCCTCGTCGGCGGCTCAGGGCGAGGAGCCGCGCTGATGCCGTCAGCTGTTTGCTCGATTATTTGTTGAAATAGTCGTGCGGAGGCGACAACAAATGAATTTCTGTCATTACTACGAGGAAGAATAGTGTCAACGGTTCTTCTGCTGATACAGTTGCATCTGACAAGAAGGATGGGCGCATTTTCAAGTCCTCGGAATGGTGGAATGGTTTCGTGTAAGCGGACATGTTGACTGTTGTGAGGTGCTGTGTGTGTGTGTGTGTGCGTGTGCGCTCAACTTTTATGAGCACAGATTGTGTAAAATAATGCCGCAGATGTGGTAGCTAAACATATGTGAGCAGCCGCGTTGGCTGCCTGTGTTCGTATGTGAATGTGGTGGTTTACGAAGTGCTGTTCACGGCGCAGCTCATCGATACAAGTGAAATACGTGAGTGCACGGTTCATAAATGCTGTGATTTGGGTCCGGATGAGAGAAGTGGCAACGGAACGATCTCTGCGTTGCCAGTGTTTGCCCAAACGTACGGTAGCCCTTGCTAAATCAACTTTTTCCGCGTAATGAGTGTTTAATTACTCTGACACTGGGTTTTTGCTTTCGAAAGTTGTTCACTTCTGTAACCCGGGATTCTTCGCAGACGATGTTACGCAGACAGACGAATGCAGACCAACAGCGATGTATTGTACAGTCCTCATGTAATAAATAGCTGTAGTCTTCCACACTTGTTGCCTGGACGTTTTTCTTTTTGTAATGTAAAAACGAAATTTTCATCAATCGCGGTCTCTTTCATGCTATCGAATTAGCTTCAGCTGCGATTGCAGACGACAAAACAGTTGGAGGTCGTCTTGCGACTTCTTGTTGGTCAACAAAATGACTGCACTTTTGTCTGGGTTCTTGTCTGAGGACAGTGACATTCAAGATCTACAGGACGTTCTTCTTCTGCCAAGGGAAGCAATGCCAAGGCAAATGTGCCCACGAGATGACCCATTTAGCAGGTTGGATGATGAGGCATTTAGGAAAAGGTTCCGCTTGACGAAAGCCGCGACTCTGCACGTTCTTGGACTGTTTGAGGCACAACTTTCACATGCAAGCAACAGAAACAACCCAGTGTTGCCACTCAACCAACTGTTGATAACGCTGCGCTTCTATGCGACAGGCACATTTCAGGCTGCTCTTGGGGACCTTTCTTTCATTCATAAGTATACAGTAAGCCGCATTGTTAAGAAAGTGTCACGTGTACTGGCATCTCTGTCAAAGGACATTGATTAAATTTCCGACAACAGCAACAGAGCGGGCTACCACCACGGAAGAATTCTATAACATATCAAACTTCCCGTTTGTTGTCGGTGCTCTGGACTGCACCCACATTGCAATTCAGTCTCCAGGTGGTCGACTAGCAGAGCTGTATAGAAACCGGAAAGGATATTTCTCTCTGAATGTGCAGGTTGTGTGTAATGCACACCTCCCCAAGAACACTCGCGATCCTCAGGACTTCCTCAAAGTGTCATCGCGTCCTCGTCCGTGATGGGATGTACGGAGGAGATCCCGAGAGTGTCATCATGGGATCTTCCAGTGATAGTCATTTGCGTACATCCTGCGGCCGCCAGCCGGAGGACATATATAGGAGGAGTAAATTAGTTTAATAATGCGATGTGCATTTCTATGCCTGCGCCCATTAATTAGTGTTTCGGTTTGTTTCTCATAACCAAATGCAACCAAATCAGCAGTAATCATTTATAAACTACAAAATACCAGAAAGAGAGAATAGTAGAATAGAAAGAGAAAATACAAAAATACAGGGATACAAATTGAGTGATTTCAACGGATACTTCATGCACTGGGTTCAATATGCGATAAAATATAGCTTGCTACACATCTCATTGTGATCTTGTTCCCATGAACATCCGTGCAAGGTCCCTGACAGGATTCTGCACGGAGCATTTTCGTGGAAGATACAGAAAAGTGATGGCATATTACAGCGCGTGCTTGACTTTCGCTGGATGTTTTAAATCAACTAAGTAGGAAACACGGACGCTACATTGGTTGTATCCTGATACTCCAAGGAATTTGTCACTGGTGTGTTACTTATATATTAAATTGAATTACACTTAGGTACCTCACCCTTGGTTCTGACTGCGATGCTAGGAGGACTCTCGCACATGCGAGAGTTCGTAAGATAGGCAATACATAGTATATGTTGTGTCTGCGAAAGGAAATGCCACTGTTGGATACTCCTTTCAAAGTCAGCTGTCTTAGTCTTACACTTAGTGGCACATGACCTTTTATATTTTTTGCTTTTTATACCACGACACCCATTCTTCGTTATCGAAAAACAATCAAAAATGAGAGACGGAAAATGACAAGCTGCTGGCCGAGGTTGAAAACTGCAAGAGAGGGAGTCCGTTTCCACTGTAAACGCCTGCACACTGCTAAAAGTGAGAAATGAAAGCAGATTTACTGTAGAATTTGACATGATCCTATAGTGCTCCTAAGAGTATCCCAGTCTTGTCCCTAGATGTTGTCCCTAGGACCATCTCTGGAGTCTCATTCTAACACTTTTCTAACAAATTGAGGATCATGTGGGGATATTCCCAGGATGTCACCGCTGTCCCGCAATGACATCCTCAGGATAAGTGAGGGATGTCAGCGTGTTCTTGGGGCTGCAAATCACAAATATTGTTGCCAGATGGCCGGGGAGTGTCCATGACAGTACGATTTTCAATAATTCTTTGCTGCAAGGGGAGTTCGAACGGGGCACATATGGCCAGTCACTTCTGCTTGGTGACGGCGGATACGCCTGTCGGCCATACCTGATGACACCCCTTCGAGCAGCGCGTACAACATCCGAACGAAGATATAACGCATCCCATATACGCACCCGTAACACTGTAGAGAGAATGTTTGGCGTTTGGAAGCGGCGCTTCCCTGCTCTCACGTACGGGCTTCGCATCAAGCTTAGTACAGCACTTGAGGCTATTGTTGCTATGGCAGTGTTACAAACATTGTCTCTGCAACTGGTGATCCTGTGCCAGGTGCAGATTGTGATGATCCACGTCCTGTTCATCCTGAAGTGGAACCTCTCCCGGGATTGGACACTTCGACCGGAAGCAGAACGCGACAACAGCTCACCCAAGGCTTTTTTTAGAGTGGTGAGGACAAAGCGTTTGTAAAGAACGACTATTTGCACAGCAAATTTTTCCCCCTTGAAAGGGTTGTGCTTGCTTTGCATATTTCATGTACGTACACATAAATGGAGCACATGTTGGATGTGCATTATTAGAAACATAATTCACTGGTTGTTTACACTCTCTTGCAAGATTTGCAGCTCTAAATTCATCTTTTTCACTTGGTTTTCAGCTTCTTCTGTCTTGATACAAAGCAGTCTCATCTCAGCCTCATGCCGCTCCTTCAATATTTTTAACTTTGCATCCAAATATGCCTTCCTCGGATCAGCCACTCCAGCATACTTGTGGAAAGCACTCCGGTTGGAGGGCCCTCCTGTGCGTGGATGTGTTGTGGACCTGTCATTTTGATTTACGCTACTGGCTTCTGCGGAAGTTTCATCCTGAAGCAATAGTTTAGTACAGTATAAGGGCAGCACACAGTGTACACATCCTTGCACAAGTGCCGCATATGCTCACGAATTCAGAAGTTGTGTTTGGTTGTGCGGCGCTTGTCTCTGCTGCAGTGAACACACTTCTTTCTTGGGTGTTCTGAAGTTGAACAGTGTCTGTTAATTGAAATGAAAGTACGAGGGTTCTGCTACCAGGTTTGGCTTGGTGTAATAAAATGGAGAGTGTGACCCTTATTAAGAGAGCCAGCTACTCCAATTCAATGTTGAATGAAGTAAAGCACACACACATGTAGTTTTCTATGTTTTTCCATATCATAGCTGTGACTCGTATTTACTTGTGAAGTCGTTTTATGTGAACACATTTACCTTGAGGGAAACGCGTTACATTCGCCAAAGATGTTTGAAGCGCAGATCAATTTGTTGCGGCCCCTTGTAATAAATAGAACCATAAATCAATCTACAAAATATTATAGCAACTCCTTTTCTATTAACATTCTTTTTTGTTTCCTTTTCACCCGGTTCTTTGCAGCTATTGAGATTTTTTCCGTGATATTTTTACCTTTACTTTGTGATGCTATCGCAGACAACGAAAAATTACAAAGGTGTCTTCTGCCAGTATATCGTCGTGAGACAAAATGCCGGAACTTGAAGTCTGAAGTCTGCCGGAAGTCTGAATTCTTGGCGCACAACAGTGACTTCCAAGACCTTCAGGACATGCATCTTTTTCTGAGGGGCATCTTTTCCAAGGTCATTTTTGAAGACGACTACGATAGACACAGCAAACAAGAAAAATGCTTTATTTACAAGTAACTTTTAGTTAAATGCAGGGGTCATACGCTTTGTACTGCAAACATATATATATATACTCATGGAACGATGCGACAGCACCAGAGGACACGTGTTTCGCCGTGTTTGTGGCTCGTCAGCCCTGGGTAGCTGCGCATCGTTCGGGATTGGCTATTTTTTAATGGTTTTTTCCTCTGTTTATATATATATATATTACTGCGTTATATATTATACTGCAAACATATATATTTCATCAACAAAGGAAGCATATGCTAAATGTGAGTATGCTGTTGCAGTCTCTGTAATTCAAGCTTTGCTTTTGCCAGCTGTGTCACTGTCAGCTCTGCCTCGCAGAGGAGCACCTTCATTTTCATTTCGTGTTGCTCCTTCAGCATCTTCAGCTTTTCCTCAAAGTATGCTTTTCTGGCATCAGCAACTCCAGCATATGTGTCCAGGGCACGCTGGCTGGTGGATGCTCTAGCAGGTTGCCCCGCCATACGTGATGCTGCTGTAGGCATGACATTATGGCTTTCGTTTTGTGTCACGGTAGAAGCTTCAACCTGAAATAGTGGCATCAGCAAAAGATATTACAGTGGATAGGAGAGCCTAGCATGAAGGCATTGTATGGGGAGCATTTCAGTTTTTACAACATGTTTAAAAACGTGCCATGGAACGGGCCTGTTACTATAAGTCAAAAGCAGGCAATGTGACATGTCGGTGGGAAAAAGATATGATAGTCGTCGACAAATACCTGTTTGATCCCAATATCCCATTTTAGAAACGTATCTTATAACTGAAGTAACTACAAGGATTTTTTGAGACACAAGTACAATATGAGTTCACTAACACCGTCCCACTGCAAAAAAAAAAAAAAAAGAAAGAAAAACTATAATAGATCCTCACAGTTCCTGAAGATGTGCTGGGCCCAGTGGCAGATGGTGGGGCAGCCATTACTTCCAGCTCGATACTGGTTCGTTCTGTGTCAGCGTTCCCAAGCGTACCTGTTAAAATGCACAGAAAGTATGAGGGCACCATATTCTACGTGGATGGCTCTACCTTTTTTTAAATAGCATGTATATATATTTTTCATGCAAAATTTACGCTACGCTGTAATACGTGGTTTAGCAAATATCCTTAAGGTAGTTCTTAAAGAGAGAGCTTTTCATTGATACAGCTTCGCAGGTGGGATATGAAAATGCTATTTGAGTTAGCCTTACCGTACAAAGGAGCATCGGAGTCGAACGCATTTTCGTTCGGTGCAAACTGTTCCGCCAGTAGAGCGGCAACTCTCTCCGCCGTCTCTACCTCCTGAGCTGCTTGGGTCGTCGTCAGTTGCTCGCCTCCTTCACCAGTTGGCAAGTCCCTTTCTCCCCCGCCTGTCAGCATAGTTTGAATTCTGTTGTGTGCTATCAGCCTCCTGCTCCTTTTTTTGAGATTTTCGTAACACTTTTTGAGCTTCCGTGGCTCCCGGAAGGTTGTGTCTGGTGCCGAATTGAAACGGCGGGCGATGGTTTCCCATGCTTCGTTTTTCTGCCTGACTGTCACCGCATTTGTTCGTTTGTTTTCAATGATACCTATGCAATCTTCTGCAATATCTAGAAGTTTCTGTTGTCCTCTCGGTGTGAAATTTGGACACCGCGGTCTCGACGACATGATAACACGGCAGTCGCGATCCTGTAACAAAGCAGACGACAGCGTAGCAGACGACAGCATTTGCAGAATGAAGTGAGTCATGCAAACGACACAATTCGGCTGGAAAAGAGCTTTATTTCGCCTTGTTTCAAAAGTAGAAACGCAAATTAAGTTCAATTACAGCGAAGAAAACTGTCGTCTGCTGTCACGGAAACAAACGAGCGTGTTGGGCCCGTCGCAAGGTGTGTCGGTGTATTGCATAGTCATGTGATCTCGAAAAGCCAATAACACGTGGCCGTCGAAGCAGACGAACAAATTCCCTAGAATTCCCTAGCCTAAACTAGGTTTGGCAAAGTGACGGGCATAAATGAGCGTGAGGTTTGGTGCAACGCAAAGTTGAGGGCTTCCCCCCGCTGAACCTGGTTTGAGGGAACTCAAGCGCTAAGCCGGTCTCCCGGGAGCGGCGTTTTAAGTCGAGATTGGTGCAACCGGCGGTTAGAATGGCTTTAAACTTTTTTCCATGACAATACGTTGTTTTTCATTTTCCGGTAACCGCATTTCCAAGGAAATTGGTTCGCGCGTGACCAAAGAAGTGACGCAAGTGGCCAGAAGAATTGACGGCATTAACGTTTTTAATGGCGATCGATAGTAATAATGATTGATTAGTATTGTGCGAGCTCCAAGCGTCTCAGCAGCAGACTATTAGTGATGAGGTACTCTGGTACTACGGACGGACCGCTTCTTGATAGAACCAAAGAATAGATGCTACACTCAGGTTTAAGGCAAACCTAGTGGAGTAGTTGCCAGGGTGTCCACATTCACGTATGATTAGTGATACTTTACTGACACGATGAATACGCCACTCACAAAGCAAGTAGTCTACCTCAGGCGGATCCTTGACCTCGCTGAGAAACAAAACTCCTGGCGTGTATACATTTTTTCCTCAACTCAAGTATGTCAGTGCTATTTCGGTCTCAGCACTAAACGGTTCATTATTTACTACACCTGAAGGCACTTTAGGAAAAGCACGATTCATTTATATGGGAGTACTACCGGTTTCAGCTACAACACCGTTTCAGCTATATCAGCTGAAAGATGTGTCCTCTGTGTGCGTTTGATAGAAGCCCAGAAAGTGGAAAATACGAGGTCTCTGCTTAGACACCACGTTAGGAAACACGCGTGAAGCAAGATTAAGCGTGGCGTCATAGCATTGACAACATCATTTTGAGGTCATGTCGTTTTAGCGCTTCTCGACATATTCCGATTGGCTTCAAGCCAGAAGACGAACGTATTTTGCCAACGTCCACTATACGATGCTTCTTCCCAGACATAGTAGCAGATTTCCCCGCAGTTTAAGCCAATCGCATCGACTCAGTGTGTAATAGTAGGTCGTCATCGCATCCTTGAAAGTGGTGAACAGTAGGAGACCTCATGTAGAAAACGGGTGTCATGTATCGGGTGAATATAACTACCGAGGTCGAAAGACGCCCGGAACAGTGCACAAAAAGAGTAAACGGACTGTTTACAAAAGATCACTGGTGCGGCCACATTTATGGTCACGTGTGGGTTGACATTTGCTGTGACGTGCGACGAGGACCTGTCCTAAATGCATTGCCTTCTCCCAGCACGTTTTCGTCTATGGAGCAACGTTGGACGCTGCACCTGTGGCGTCGAGTCAGGCGAATTTCCTTGCGTGTTAGGCGGACTTCGGCAAGAACCGTCCTCATATCCATGCCGAAAGTAGAATACTCCACACAACTGTGCCACATAAGGTGTTGAGTAAGAAAGACTCATAGCCGTAGGGATGATCACATGTATTTCATTTCAGGCTTGATCCGACGCACGCGTCTGGCGTGAGGCGCTGCGTGAGCTCCTGGCGCTAGTAAACTAAAAATAAAACGTTATAGTTCAGTCTAAATAAGGGCTCCATAAAAATTCATCAAATGCTTTTGATTCTGAAACTTTACTGAAAATGCTCATGGGTGTCATTTTCATGTTGGATGTGTGACAATGATATGGTGAGTGATGAATACACATCTCGTCTGTCACCGTTCTAGGGCAAAGTCTCTGCAGTGAGCCAATCATGTACCACGCAGTGTGGGATTTCGGGGTATGACATTACACATCACATCAGCTTCCTTGGTCCATGCAAGGCTCCGCAGACTGTAAGTGCACAGGGCTGAGTGAACACTACCTAGATGGATAAAGCCTGCTCAACCGTGGTCGTGGCGTGATAGTCAGAATAGTGTTTTCCGCAGCGGTAGCCAATCCAGATTGTGAAACACTAAAGAGATATACGTCTTCACTGTTTTTTTCCAAATTGGATTATGAATTTTCTGTGCACGGTTCACACGGCCGTCACAGTGGATCCAGTACAACGCAGAGGACTACGTTTAGTTAACGGAGATTTCAGAACTTCGCCAATACATAGAAACATAGAACAAACATACATAGAAACAAATCAGTGGTCCTTAGAGCAACGCGGGTTTTAACTGGCTGCTTCATATGTATTAAGAATCAGGGTGCACCCCCAGAACCATGCCTATCAATGTGTGAAAGGTACACAATTCAGGTTCTTCCATCGACGAAGAAGAACGAGAGACGAAGGAAGACATCGAGACGAAGGAAGAACCACTCAACATAGGCGCTGAGTAACAGCTGAAGTTTATGCTATGCACCGCAGCAAAAGAAAAGGGAAATGGGAGGGGAAGAAGGGAATACAAGCACAGTGGCTACACATGAGACGCGTTTAGATAAGCAATCTCTCGTAATTGAAGTTCAATGCAAAGAGCACTGACACGGCTTTCTTTTCTGCCACGGATCTTGAGAGCTTCGAATATCGCTCTGGTGCGCTGACCGTTCTATCTGGCGAAAACCCGAGCGCTCTCTAACAGAGGCCAGTAGCCACATGCTCCTCAGTGTAGCGCAAAAGTGCTTCCTGCCCCTGATTTCAGAGAAGTAGCATGTTAAATAAGCCTATCATTAACGCACCTCCCCATCTGGCTCACGCATGAATTGTCACAAGTCAACGTAATGTCATAAAAGCACAAAATCGCTCAGCTTTCCGTTCTAAACAAACATCCGTTTCTCCTTTTCTTCCTACAGCTGTGCTTCTTCGAGCAATGTGGAAAGAAATACAGCCGCCTGTGCAAAATATTCTTGAGGTAGCGTTCATCTGCTCAAGATTGCCTGGTCGTGTCGTGCACATTACTTCGATTCGACTAAGTGACTGCTGCCGCTGTCTTGTGTTCAATATTCACTGCATTGAGACACTGTTTCAGAACTGCTCAGAATTGTGGACTATGTGACTCTGTAACATATTGATGCTTCTTTGCCACTTGTGTGTGTAATTGTTGAAACTGTGTTACAAGAGCTATAACGTGAGGTTGCGTAAAGTAGGATGCAACTCGAAACAAGGCTGATCCGAGTGCCGTCAAAGTACTTTGTAAGTGTAGGTTATTCGAATGGTTTTAAATTTGGTTTGCGGTTGTCATCGCGAACGACGGCACAGAGATAACCATGACACATTACTCATTATAAGTGCAGTAATGGAATGCCAAATAGTTCCACGATCCCACCATGCAATAACACTTGTCACTTGTGCACCTGGTACGGTTGAGTTCGGTTAAAGGGAGACTCCGCAAGGTTTCGAAAAAAAAAGTGAGCGAAGCACTTCCTCTATGCCGAATACAACAAACTCGTTCGTTTTGCGCTGGTAGTTGGTAAATGATGACACTAGCACACACAGACCGAAATGGGAAGAGCAAAAGAAAAAAATAATAGTTCCATACTACGATGGTTCGTCTGGAGCAGGTTACTATGACGTCACCCCCAGCATTGTCGTCCGCTTGCAGACCTTCGTTCTCCCCTGATGACGTCTATGCAAAGCATTGCAGGCGCGTACCCCTGGATTGAAGCACGGCATGTGATCTTTGACAGGAACGCGATTGCCGCACATGAATCGTTTTTTTTTTATGTGTGGTTATTTCCGGTGTAGGAGTGTTTTTCAAAGCAGCTTGCTTGTACGGATAGTGAGCTATTTGATTCGCCAGCAAGTATTTGTACTTAAGCCGGGTGACACACGGGGCTGTGACGCTACCTACTCCATGTGCGCTGCCAAGGAAAGACACCGGAAATTAACAGCACATGTCATCTCTCAGGCGCGGTGGCCGCTCATTTTTATCAGTGGGGCCATTTACAGCAATCCAGCAAACATGCACACTATATACGTAGCAGGAGAAAGCGAATAGGTGATTTGCCTCATGCACCTACTTCCATCAAGGGACTGTGTCAGCAGACTCAATACGCTAGATCGCGGTTTTACTAGTGGATTAGTTTTGCACCCTGATAACAGGTACCCTTCACAAACTTATTGAGTGGTTCATTGCGCATTTTTTTCTTGCCCCGAGCTTTTTGCTTGGTCACGGAGGACAAAAAGTGTTCCACCTTCCTGCGTCCATGCACAGATTATGAACCGTGCACTTGTTCATTGGGACCCAATCTAACCCTAACCCAATCCGAAACGAACACTGTTACTAACCGTTACCTTTGGCCGAACCGGAATTGACCCCAAAATACCGGTAACCGGTTCAAATTACGGTTCATACGGAACCAAGGGCGGAGCTTTGCATGTTGTGCATGAACATGAAAACACATTTTTCGTTTTCATTTTCTTTTAATTAATTACTGCAATGATCCGCTTCGGTTGGAGATTTTTCTCCAAAAGATGTCCACTGAAGGTACCAAAAGGGGTAGTACCCACTTCAGTACCGAGGCGCCCTGCTTTAGAAAGAATGTTTTTGGATGAAACTCATTTGAATTAAATAATAACTGCCTCCCATTCATTCTGCGCAGCTTGGAGGAGGTGTCGGATACAGATATAAAAAACAAAGCTCTTCGATTGGCGCAATGGTTCTTGAAACACCCGACATATTGCAGATAACAATGTTTATCTTTCGTCATGAAGAGAGTTGATGCCAACCGCCGCTATGAACTATTTGTCAACTATCAACAAATCAATTCTAGTCTTTTATATCAGAAGTGTTTATTTGACAACAAATCAATTCTAGTCTTTTATATCAGAAGTGTTTATTTGAGCGCCCTATAGCTTCACAGAGGCGCTCGCTTTGTAATTCATAAATATTGAACAAAATCTGCGCAGTTTTGGAACGAGATATTTCCCATATACCACATCCTTTGTTGTGATTTGTGCCGGAGGACAGGCGACAAGACGAGGACAGACGGCAGAGGACAAGGAGAATGTATGCGTCCAGGACATAAGTCATCAAATGATGCAGTGCCGCGCATTTTGGTATTTCACATCTGCCGCTCAACGTAAGCAACTACGAAAGAAAGCCACCCTGGAAACAATGTTTCAAGCTTAGCTGTGGAAACGTAGCGTAGTATTTAGTCTACATGATGTAGTTGCCTTGCAATACAGCTTCGATATCAGTTAGAGTTGATGATGACTGCCCATGCAGCACATGGTGGGATAATAGATGGCTATATGATGTCCAACCTTAGACATCTGGGATAATTATAGAATGTCTGAGGCTAGACCTAACGTCAAGTAGACGTCCACTAGCATAGCAGTAGACGTGCTAATGTAATACTAGTAGCTGCCTAAGACATTGAATGTCTACGTACGTAGACATAATGTACCCTTTTTCTAGAGATGATGCCTAAAATTAGTCATTGCTCTTAGACATGCATTAGCACTGAAGTTTAGACTTAGATCTGTTTTATACCTGCATTTGGGAAGTAGGTCTAGGATTAGACCTTTGGTATACCTCACTTTTTCTACCCTTATCCGTTGTTTAGACGTCTTGTCTATCGTACCCCGCGTGCATATTAATGTGAATTTTCTGTCTGTGTATAACCCCTTCTGAGTACGTCAGTCGGAGAGCACGCATTTTGTAATGAATTTATTTAGACCAAAAACTGTACACAAAGTATGCAAAACTAGTCACAGCGGTGAACCCTTCAGATCTGTCTGTTACAATAAGCACAAATATTATGCAAAAATGTGATGAGCTTCGGTGGTTAAAGACACACTAATCTACACATTTGTAGTGTCACTTGCTTGAAAGTACTGGCAGGAAGCACCACTGGTCCTGAAGCCACAAACTGGTGTGGATCCTCAAAAAAGTGCGGTAACTGCAGAATAAGCATTCCCTCTGGTACCCCTGGTTCTCCGCCTCGTGGACGCTGTTACCCAGACAAACCTGCAAAACAACCCAGGCAGCACATGGTGGGATAGTGGACGTCTAAACATGTCTAGAACGAAACTTTGTGGCTAAGCGGGCGTTCACACGGGCCAACTTTCTGCACCAACTCGGACCAACTGGTGGTTGGTGGCAGTCGGCCGACATCACCGACCATGACCAACTCGAGTTGTCGGGAATAGGTCGCTGAGCGATAATTTCAGACAGTTGGTGGTCTAACCAATCAACGCGAGCAGCATTGCCACGTGACCCTCGAGGGCATCAAGCGATTTCGTTCCTGTCGTACTGCGTGGCATGGGTTCAAATCCTACAGGGGTACATGGTACTTTTTTAATTTTTGTTTGTTGCTAGCGCCATATAAGCATATCAATAGGCATTTTTTGAGATACTGGTGACCTTCTGGCGAAATAAAATGACTTCGTTTTGATTAATGACAGTTAAAGAAAAGTCACCAGCGGTTGGACTTGAACCCATGCACCCCGTTTGCCGTAAGGTTGGTTGTGGGCGGAGCTAACGAGTTGGTACGTGTGAACGTTGAGACGGCACCGTCTCGAAATTGGTCCAAGGACGGTGCTTCGAGTTGGTCTGAGTTGGTGCTGAAAATCGGCCCGTGTGAACGCCCCCTAAGGCTACGTGTGGATGTCTTATAGACGTCTAACAGCCTATACGTTATTTAGACCTCTACAGAAAGTAGTTTACTAGACATCGCTCAGATATTGCACAGCAGACATCTAATTTTTGACGTACAATAGATGTATAATTTCTGAACGTACAGTAGAAGTCTAATTTTTGACGTACAATAGATGTATAATTTCTGAACGTACAGTAGAAGTCTAATTTTTGATGTCTAATAGCTGGCTAATTGTAGACCATATTGAAAAACACCTGTATATGGCCACACGGATGACGTTTTGAACTTCCATGCCTTGATCTATAGGGCCAACATGGTGCCGTGCGTAGCCTTATCATGCAGGTGATGTAGGACCTACCTGAAGCAATACAGAATTCGATAGTGGTCAGATATCTCAAGTGAAACATGTCTAATCCCATATCACGTTACAGAGCACATCCAAAGCCATAAGGCGGTTTCTTACATCCTGCATAAATACCACTGGGGACAATCTAGGCCCATGTGAGATAAACCGATGGGGTGTATATGTCCATCGTTTTAATGCACTATGGAGGAATAACATATGGTAAAATTACTTGTCAAATTTGTCGCAACAATGAAACTCCAGTGCTGTGATATATCTGGTCACTAAAAGCTTTGCATTTGAAGATCTGCAGTGCACAGAAATGTACACTTCAAGTGCTAAAATTAAAATGACTATATAAAAACTACCGTGATTTTCAAAGTATGTACATGGCTGTATGGTTTGTATTGGTGCCCTCTCAGCTTAGTGCCAATATGTTGGAATGAAAACAAGGTACTGTTTGCAAAGTTTCTTGCAATCTATAACAACATTGCATGCTGTAGTATACGCACACTATCAGTAATGCTTCTAGCCTTCTGCTGTAAAAAAAATAATATTCCTGAAAAATGAGATTTATGCGTAAATCCTCAGGGTTTCACGGGCAACAAACAAGAAAAAAAAAACATTATCCCATGACTGCTTTCTGACTTGTCCATCTTTTCTAGCCTTTCGTGTCCACCATCAGTGCACAATACTGATGACGTTCACTTGCATGCATGGATCAGAACCGTTACCTTTTTCGGGTCGGTTCGGGTTCAGCTCCGCAGCAGTGCAAAATATTGGTTCAAACCGGTTCAGGAAAGTGAATTTTAAGCAAATTGCCATGGACTAAAAACAAGCACATCCTTACGATTCTGAAACAACACAAATGTACTTTTGTTGTTATTGTTGCCAACACTGCGTGTAACAAGTCTACATTTCAGGTGCAATGCTACGTGTACCATACTATATACAGGGTGTTCCAGTTAAATCCCCGGGCTAAATAATTCGCGAACCGATGCACCAATCGAATAACTTTCTTTTTTACAAGTATCTGTCAATACCGCCTACAAGATGCGCACCGCGTGAATGAGCGGGAGGCGCTCATTATTTAAATAAAAGTGCAAATGAGTTTCGTAAAAAAGCGTAACTTCTAAAGCAGGGCGCTGTCGGTATTAAAATGGGTACTACCCCTTTTGGGACCTTCAGTGGACACCTTTCAGAGAAAAATCTGCCACCGAAGCGGGTCATTTGTTGCAGTAATTAATTGGTTTCGGTTTACGTATTTTTGTCGCGGCTGGTCGCGGCGAAGCTCAAAAGGACGTAATTCATTGGTGTAATTCATTGGTGTAAGGACGTAATTCATTGATGGATAAGGGAGTGAAAGAGCGTTTTTTTGCGCTTCGCCGCGACCAGCCGCGACAAAAATACGTAAACCGAAACCAATTAATTACTGCAACAAATGACCTGCTTCGGTGGCAGATTTTTCTCTGAAAGGTGTCCACTGAAGGTCCCAAAAGGGGTAGTACCCATTTTAATACCGACAGCGCCCTGCTTTAGAAGTTACGCTTTTTTACGAAACTCATTTGCATTTTTATTTAAATAATGAGCGCCTCCCGCTCATTCACGCGGTGCGCATCTTGTAGGCGGTATTGGACAGATACTTGTAAAAAAGAAAGTTATTCGATTGGTGCACCGGTTCGCGAATTATGTAGCCCGGGGATTTAACTGAAACACCCTGTATACTTCCTATGTTCTTTCATCATCCCGCACACCTCCTTACATCCTGCTCAGGGGCTGGCCAGGGACATGCAGCAACCAGTCTACCATAGGACCAACGAACCATGCGACCGCCAATTACAACTGCAACGAAGTTTTCGTCTGATGTGGGGACAAAGTAGAAGTGTCGCACATGTTGAAGATATTGAGGTAGAAGATTAATATACTCTAAATCCCCTGTCACCTGATATATAATGGACTAGACCCGATGCAACCACTACAGAATTAATGACTGCGATTATTTACCGCACCGTCACATGTGTAGTTCAAGTGCCGTGTAAGACGCTACGTTGGGACTTATGTGGGAGGAGTGTAAACACGGAAACCGGTAGCTCGAGAACCAGAAGACCGCTGTAGTAAATTTTGCCACGTTCTCCGAGTGCACTCCAGAAAGTTGAAAACTGTCCGACGCGGGCTTCCTTCCGAAAAAGGGCCTCAAAGTTTAGAACAACAGAGTTACGAACGCGTCTCTGCCCACAACCCCCGAACCGCTAAAGACCGACCCATGGCTCCATTTGACAGATCGTAGAGCGACTCAAGTCCTACTAGGGCGGAAATGCTGGCGGCGACCTCACTTGCGGGGCGGATGTTACGGAGCTCCGAATGTATAGGAAGGGCAGACGGAATTTCCAAGTCTCTCGACTACGTTTAGGATTTCCTGCAAGCCGTGAGCGTGGACGTGAAGGCGAAGGATTGAGGAATCCGTCAAAACAAACCGCGTCCTGGTAGAACCGGTTTAGGGCCAGATATTAGACCGAGAACCCCATCGACACCGCAATGTCGTTCGATGGGGTTCAACCGCCACCTCGACCGGTTGCGCACTGCTGTCTAAGTGTGCTTAAATAGCACTCAAAGGAATGCACGCATCATTGTATGCTTGATGTTTCGTCGACTAGTAATGGACATACTCTATGCATGTTCCATAAATTAATGCAACCAGTCCATTCAGTTGTTTTCAACATAAACTGCCATGATAACCTGCCGTATGTGTGCAAACATGACTGAATATGACTAGTTTGTTCTGGGCCCCAGTTTTGAAGGGTATATATATATATATATATATATATGCAATCAAATAATGTTTGTTGTTGGGTTAATATATCACTTCCATATCTCAAAATAATTCTCCACGTCCTCCCCACATGAAGCTAAACAGGTCACGTAAGATCTACCATGGCTCCTTTTTGATGCCTTGTAGGATTCTACAAGTCTGCTACATAGCCGGATATAGGCAATGTCACGTCCTACAACTCTCCTATATTGCCGAATATGGGACAAGTAGGACACCACACTCTCCTACATAGCCTAATATGAGACATGTCGGATCCTACGACTCACCTATATGTGAATATAGGACAGGTAGGGTCCCACAACTTTCCCACATGATACAAAATAGGACATAAAGGGACCTACATCGTTACGTCATTGAGGTAATTATGTAACGAAGTTACCACAAACTTTCAAGTTCAGAATTCAGTGAGAAGTTCTTAGTACCATGGGGGGGGGGGGGCGAAATTCTTTGCATGCGTAATCAGTTAGTATTTTCACAGTTGGGAGCGGAGGTCCGAATATACTTCGTCAGTTGGGCACAAAGCAAGAATCGGAATTCCAAGTTCTGCAAGTTCCCATTTTCCGCGCACATTTCATAGAACCTTGCCCTATCACCTCCCCATTAGAAAATGCACAAGTAACTAAAGAAAACGAGCGTTCCGCTGCGACGTGGCTCTGAAACACGTCGAAAACTTGGTACCGTACATCCAGTACATCGCCCAGCAACGCGGAGCAGAAAGTCTGGTCTGGCGTCGCGCATGTGGCAAGGTCACTGCCATTCAGCAGCGAAATAAAAAGAAAGGAACCCGCGTTTTGCCTGCTTGAACGAGAAGCAAAATAGAAACTAATCTCTACAATTGTTCATGATACTTTGGGGGAAGTTACATCAAAAAGTGACAACCACTACAGTCAAGTGGTTATGATGAGAGGTCTGTTGCAAAAATAGAAAAAAAAAAGGCAAGAGTGAGAATTGTTGTAAACTGCGTCGACGGATGCACAGATCGGGAGAGAAAAAGAAAAACAGTTGGACGAACTGTAAATTGCTGGTCTTCCGGGCTCCGGGACACACGGGCTCCACACAGCGAACGTGCCACCAGCGAATTAGAGCGCTGTCAGCAGAATGTGTTGCACGCGCTAGAGCCCTGCACGGGCCCGGGTCCCCGACCCGGCCCGCGGGCCGGTGCCGGACTTCTTATTGGCTGTGTGCTCCGGGCCGGGCCGAGCCCGGGCCGACAAAATACGCCACCACCGCGGGCAGGGCCGGGCCACGCAGCTAATTCCACACAATGGAGATGCATTAGTTCATATCATCATGCGCTTGCGTCATTCCTGTGCATATTTTGCAAAGACAAGCAAAGGATACTGCATTATGCATATGATTCAACCCTCTAGAACATTCTCCAAGCCACTTTACATTGTTCCTCACTCCTCACATATTTCACAATCACTTTGGCAAAGCTTGGTGAGAGGGGTAGGAACTGGGAGAAGCAGTTTGTAGACAGCATGCTCTACCTCCGCAAAATCTTGACAGTGTAACGATAACGCCCATGCCCGCGTGCGTTCTGGATTTAATTTGGTCTCGTGCGGTTACGGTGTTAAACCGCCATTACTTGTATCACTGCTTGTATGTTTGTCTTCTCTCATTATAAATTTACTTGTAAATTTGTTTGATAATCGCCAGAAACGCGTTCGTCGCGCGGCTGGAAATACTAGGCCGGGATCTACTTGGCGGGTCACCGGGCCAGGCCGGGCCGGGCTCTGTTTGCTTAGACGCCGGGCCGGGCCGGGCTCTAGTCACTGGGTCACCGGGCTGGGCCGGGCCGGGCCGCATAAAAATATGAAGGTCCGGGCCGGGCCTTTTTTCGATGCGCCCGGGCCGGGTTGGGCCCGGCAAAGTCGGCCGTGCAGGGCTCTAGCACGCGCTTTTTAGATTTCCAGTACATGGACCCTACTGAGATATGAACAAGTGAAGCCTGCTTTATGTTTTGTGTCGAATAATTGTGCATGGAACAACCAGCTAGCCTGCATCCACCTATTGTTTCCATTGGCACATTGCTCTCCACCTTGCGCAAGGACACTAATCTAGGCGACAAACCAAGACTTGACGTGACGTCACACTGCTTACACTCTCGTTTGTTTAACTATCGCGGCGCCGGTTCAGTAGGGTGGTTAGATGGATTACGAGGGATCTAGCAGATTGGAGCGTTTTACCTCCCCGACATTGCTGCCGTCCTCGGCCGGGACCGAACCCACGAGCTTGAGCTCAGCACGCAAACACGTCACCGACTGAACTACCGAGGAGGGCTGTGATCTCCTAGAACCTTCCCGTTAGCAGCTGGCGCTGTGAAAGCAACCATCTGTTGAAAGCGGCCGGTATCTGTCACGAAGAAGAAGCAAAAGAAAGCAGCGCGAGCTCATGCAACCGGACGTGCAGAAGTTCCAACAGTCCAGTCGTCGTTCAGTCATGCATGGACCTCACCGGACGTGGTTTCTTGGGCTCACATAATCCCGCTTCACGTTGCATCTTCTGGAAGGCGAGTGTTATGATGCTATACCTGTCAAGATACGCGCATCTCATGCGCAGTTTAAAGCACAGTATATGCAGTTCGCAGTTTCGCGAATATTGGTAACTCCAAAGCAGAAGCCGAGGAGCACTTTATGCGTTAATTTTCCTTTCTCCGAACTATGAGTAAAGTAGAGCACCCGGTTAAGGCAGGGGTATCGTTGACATAGATCGAATAGAGAATCGAATGACATAGAGAAGCAAAATTGGTATAGACATGCCGAGCTCGTAAGCGAAGTAGTTCTATCTCTGAAAACGAGCATGCGGCGAATTAACCGTTAGTGTGCTTAGAAGTGCGTGCCCTGGTGCATTATTAGTGTCACCTTGGAGTCAAGGGCGGATTGAGATATGGCGGGGGGGGGGGGGGGGCATCCGAGCATCCGACACCCCTCTCTTTCTGTCGTTACATAGTTTCGACTCACCTTGACAGTGTAGCAGCATGCTATCCACGACAGGACCCACTACCCCGCCCTCAGAAAAATCCTCGCTCCTGCTTGTAGTACCTATGTCTTTTCCCGGCGTGCCCTTATTGTGTCCATGACCGTGGATGCTGTTTCATCGCGGCAGTTGATTCGCGCAGGAATTTTATCGAAACGTAACACATCACATGGAACATGTAAAAAACATAATCCGGTGAACTGTTGTCAGCATGTGGGCCCTTTAATGTCCTATTGGGAATATTAGGTGGTGTCAAAAGGTGCGTTCTAGTATCCGCCGCATGATAGTCGACAATCCCTTACTTGATTCCTTTGTGGCGGATCTCTGAAGCTGATACATTGGTGATTCAACTGCCACAGGATGCAATTTTATGCGCAGCGTGCCGAAGAAGCCAGCAGTACACAAACCTAACCATTCGTATACCACTCGCTCATTTCAATCGCCAACTGAGTTGAGTGTCCTGCGCGTGCGTTGTCGAAATTGCCACCAATACCAACAATGACAACGTTGTAGTGACTAGGTGTTGACTGAATTCTTTCAGGAAACGGACAGACTTCTAAATATCCATATGAGAGCAGAACCAACGCCAAGGAGGAACGTTGGCTACGTGCTTCTAGGTGTGGCCATACTCCGGGGAAGCCAACAACCAAGCACCCTCATGGCTAACTTCAATCAACTTGTACAGGGAGTAGACCATGTGTGTCCGACGTGAGGGTCCAGGGTGCTGCCATATGAATATCTTAGCGGCAGGCTTCGAAAGGATGGAAATGTTGCGCTGATTACACTTGCACACACTTGATGGTTCAACGAAACCGCGTTCAAGTCATACGCACCAACACTCACATAAACATACTTTTTCTACCTGGTCGTTGTCCCGAAAGAGCCGCGGGTAAACTCATTTGCCCGTATTCACCAAGCCACTTAAACCGTTGTTTAATGACGTCGGGTTTAAATCGATCACGTAGTCTCTCCGGCTCTGAAGCTGAAACGCACGCGCACTATACACATTGTCACGAGCTGATTGAGGGGGCGGAGAAAGTAGCTCAATTTTGCACGCAGGATCTGCAGACTGCTAACCGTGGTATCGACATCATGACTACATGGGCTGCTTGACGCTCTACTGGTTATATGCCCCTGTGGAGGCTCTAATTTGTCCATACAAATCTGTTGACACAAAACACTGCTCGCAATATTTGCTTGTATGCCTCTGCGGGATATTTCTACATGTACATTTATCGAATAACCAACATGCTAAAGACATGCTTGCTTTTTTAAATCAAAATTTCTCCCAGTTGACATGTACAGCAGCACCATGGATTGATGCCGACAAGCATAACCCGATCTCACCAGCACAAAATTGCGCCGAGAAACAAGCTCATAGCGATTTCGGAAACATAGTGCTTTCATAATGACACAGAACGCAACAGTGCTTTCCTAGGGAGCTTGCATCTTTCTGGGCAAGCAAACGAAGCTTTCAAGAGGATGTAGAGCTTCCTGCATGTGGTGCCTTTTCCAGAGTGAAACGTGAAATATTGTACCTTGTTAATGCACTGGGACGTCCCACTTATAACACCAGGTACCCTCCAAGTACTACTATTCTGGGACGTCACTCTTAACATTTCACAGGCGAGCAACGTGTTCGATATTTATGCCTTCACATCCTGGGCAACATGTACCATCCTCCGCTGTACAGCTGTAAAGTACATGGAGGTATAACTGCTTCATGCGATCACCCCCTTCTCCCTCGCTCTTGTGACCTCCGTTTACACGACTGATGCATTTTTAACAGGACACACTTAACAGTAAACCAGGAACACCAAGATCTTTCACAAGTACCGGCGATCACTATAGTGTGCAACAAATCGTTAAATGTATCAACTAGAACCAGCAACGACAGCACAGCAAACACTATTGTTAATGATGCATAACAGTTGACATCACTAACGTGGACGATATCTGTTCTAAATTTGCAGAGCGGATTTCAAAATTCCGCTCCATACCGATAACTTTTTTTGGCGGGGGGTTTATTACCTCACATACTTCGCTCACGGGTCCATCACAACGTTCTTTTTCCTTAATTTCTGCAATTTCGACTTGAAAAGTAGGCAACAGTATCTAGCAAAAACTATTTTGGGTTTTTTCTCGAAATGCTCATTTACAGCTGCTCCGCGCTAGACCGGCTTTAAACTACCCCCCCCCCCCCCCTTAGTTTAAATCTCTCCTATGCGAATACATGAGAGTTAGACCATTACTAGATCGCCGGGTTTATGCCGTGTGAACGGCGAAAAAAATGACATTGCGGGCAAATATTCATTGGAGTGCAACCACATCCGCCTAACGAACGCTTCTAGTCGACAGGTAAGTCTAAACTTACCAGTAATTCGCCTAAAAATTTCCGGCGAAGCGTAGATTAGGCCTATGCATTGCGCACACAAACTCCATGGAGGCCACCAAGGGCCTCACGGCAGTCGGCTTAGAACAGCAGGGTGGTGATTGGTGGTTTGCGGACGAAGTTCTCAGACGTCACTAAACCAGTGACTAAGTGGGACTGCTGAATACGGGAAAGTAAATCTTCCCGGACAATAAACCGCATCGTCTGCGTGTCATCAGACGCCAGACAATGATGGATAGCGTGGGAAAACCAATCTGAAATGGCGCGCTCACTCTGCGATTTCCTAGTTCTGGTACCATCTCCACCACCACACACTAACAGCTGCGACTTCGCTCCAATTTCCAGCTACCGATCATTTTTACTATGTATCCTAACGTATGCATTGCATTGTCGTGTTCATCACGTGCGTCCAGGTTCGTACTGTGCGTGTGTAGACGGTGTGGACAAACATTACTGTTCGGTCGCTGCTATTGAATGGAATAGGCTCCCTAGTGCGCCGAAATGAATGTCTCGTAAGTCTTTTGTCGATGTCTACTAGCTAGAGAGTCTGCGGTATGGGCTTCTGGCTGCTTCTCATGGCTGGCTCTCTTCTGTTTACAGAGTAATTAAGCCAGACGCATTGGTGTACCGAGCAACTCTTAATCGTAATATAATGGACCCAAACGTATGCAGGGCTACAGGACCGTCACCCTGGCAGGGACCTGGCATGCCGTCTATGCAGTCATCATTCGTAAGCAAAGTTATCTAATGTTTCGAAACTGAACAATTCGTCGCATGGGTACTATGTACGATGGAAATAGTGCCACTCGCAATATGACATTGGCGCGGTTTCACCAACGCTGCTTAGCTTCGAACTAAGGTCAAGGGTAGCGAAAAACTGAAATTAACACTTTAATTACTTTTAGCAACATTAGTCAGATATGTGCTGAGTGTTTTAGTGACAATAACTACTCTTGATGAAGTAAAGGTGAGGGTTACAGTCAAGTTCAGGGACTGCTGATCTCGGTTGAAATGTTAATCTGTGTTGGTGAAACCGTGCTACAGTAAAATATTCAGTCGCAGACCCAGACCAGAACGCTGGCAGGTTGACCGACCTCGTACGGGAGAACATTTATAGCAATTGCGTCGTCTACTTGATAGATAAATGCGCGTGGGAAACATGCACAGGGAACTGGAACGATTCCCCAGTCAACTGACGGAGACGCTGTTATTGCCGCAAACAACTGTTTCTACTGAGTATACAGCCGTGCACAGCTGGACAGAACAGTTGTGACGAGCAGGTTAGTACGTGTCGTGGGCCAACTTCACAGGTAACTGTGCCGACATGCGTCTGGAAGGTCTGCAGGAAAACCGGAAAGCGCACATCCGCAGGAAGAATTCATTCCCACGACCTCAACCAAACGAGCCAACCAGCCATGCCATTTAGTCTTTCGGCAAAGATCGAGGAGCGTTCCCAGCTCGACAGATGGCGTCGATAAGACAGGTGCCTGGCCCAAGACAGGCGCCTGGCTATGCACGCGCGCTAGATTTTGCCCCGTCTTTCCCAACTGTGGTACTGCGGTTCAGCTTACGGCAAAAGGACAAATGCCACGAGTTTTGCTGAACGAGGTATTCATACGCTCTTAGCTAAGCAAGATGTGTGCTCACCCCATGCATATAAGTATTGATGTTGAAGCTACCATTACTGTTCTTGCAGGTTGAGTCGCTGTCATTCAGGCATGTGACTGGGTTCCAACCGCTGCCTTTGAAAACAGCGGAAGTGCTCTCTTTTAGCGCTGCGGCCCTTATAACTGCCTACACGGATGCTTATAGACCACTCACAGCTCTATGCCGGAGTGTCACCCAGGCGAATCCAAAAGAATTGGTAAGCCGAGATTGACTGTCATGGTTTGGACAGTGAACGTTATAGGGGTAAGGAAAAAGGACATCGAGAAAAGGTGGCAAGAACGATACACAGAATACAGAATCCTCACTTCGGTTGTGTCGTTTTTGTCCCGTGTCACTAGGTCTTTTCCCCTTTAATCGTTATCCCAGTCAGTCTGCGCCCTACATCGCCTTCTAAAGGAAAGGAGACAGGCTTTCAGTGACAAGTGTCCTCGTTGAAAATGAGGAATACTAGATGCAGCATTGTTCTATGGGGAAACGGGAAGCACCCAACGTCTTCCGGAAAAAAGCAGTTTGGGAAACAGACAGCGAATGACACACTCCACAGCCGCTGGCCGTGGCCGCTGGCACAACGCTATGTTGGAACCAGGCGCGGATCAAATGAGTGGGAAAGTCTTGACCCACGTATATGCCGGTTTTTGCAACTGACCGTAGTGTAGTAGTATGCTGCCCAGTGGTGGTCCCCCTACAAAAAAATAATAATTAAAGAGAACGGTCTGCCTCTGGTAGTATCCAATTGTTTCCTAGTATCCAGTATTTGCGCGTTTGTGCTCCTTATTATTACAAACAGCAATAAGATGTGGGAGCCAGAATGAATACCGCCACCCGTTTACGCCATCAATTCACGGCCGCTCACTTGGTCAGATTATGGTTACGTACGTACAGTGAACTATGCAAGTGTCCGTGGTAATAAACAGCGGCAAGATAAAGACCACATTTTTCGCTGGTCATTTCATGACAACGCGGCCTGAGCTGGGAAACTGCTAGGTGTGCGACCACGCTAGATTGGCCACCCTAATCCCGGCCACCCGAATCAGCCGGGAATCTAGCTATTTTAACAGCTTCAATCGTGTTCGTCTTCGGCTATCGTCGTCTGCTAACCCTCGTGAACTTCGGCGTGTGGGCCAATGCAGGCTCTCGCCACATTCTCAGTGTGAATGTTACTACACCTTATATAGTTACCGTAACGCACTGCCCGGTTCTATCGAGGCTGGGTGAAAAAAGTGTTATGCCTGCTCGGATTCTGGCAAAAAAAGAGAAAGAAAATGGCAAGGAAATGACTAGGCAAGTTCCCCATTACAATATTGCGGCGAAAACTGGAAGCAGACGAGACAATCGTCTGGGCTGCTCTCCCGTTAGCGTGCCCTACTTCACGTCCTGAGGTCCTCAGCTGCAGAGGGAGCCGAACATTACCATATTGTTCCCAAAAAATTAGTGATTAGTGATTTTTTATGTAAGGGTTGTCTGCATGTTGCACGTACCACAGTGTTGGATAGCGGGTGATTTCGACCAGCTGGGGTTCATTTGACGTGCGTCGTAAACCTCCGACAGACGGCGCTGAAATCAATGTTTATCTCTTCCACATTGCTACAGTCCTCGGTCGACTTTCCACACGTTACCGATCTTTCTCGTGCACATGTTAAGTGTGACGTGAAAGGAGGTTTCACTGTCAGAATCCTGTTTCGAACATCAGGGGCTATGTTCTCAGAGATCCGGCAGAGAAATTTAGTTGGAAGGTTGGGTTGGTTCGTAAGCGATTTCAGTAGTGTATACGTGTTCTAAAAACGCTAAATGATAATGTATGCCATTTGATCTGTTGCATTAGTTTTGTAGTAATGCTGACTTCTACCTTGAGTCCTTATTTACAGGTGTGCCAAAAGGAACGATATCATGATATAGTGATCAAACGTAATTTGTACCTTGAAACCGACACCATCCGATTCGACAAATGGGGCGGTACGTTTGACATCACTGTCAAAGTAGCGTACGACTCGGATTGCACTATGTCGGCAAAGGTATGTATACCATTGTGAAGGTCCTGTATCTTAGTAGCCTTACACACAGCCAATTCCTGTATATATAACTGTATAAGTGTACATAAAAGTGTATATTTTATATTTTTATTATAAAAGTGTATATAAGTGTATATAAAAGTGTATATATTTTATATTCCCTGATTCTCTCACACTATCTTTTTACATTTCTGGTGATTC
Source organism: Ornithodoros turicata (assembly GCF_037126465.1). NCBI lineage: Eukaryota > Metazoa > Arthropoda > Arachnida > Ixodida > Argasidae > Ornithodoros > Ornithodoros turicata. Next base: position 234,713 of record NW_026999372.1, on the reverse strand, counting down.
GCTTATACAGGTTGCCCTAGGTAAATGCGAACATATTCAAAAAAGTATATGCATATGAGGTGCCATATAGCATATGCTGAAGGGTACTCCTTAGATGGGCATTAGTAAACTCCTAAGGCAATGTCTTAATTTACTTTCAATAATTATCTTTTCAATTATTATTATTATTATTCTTTTCAGAAAAAGAAATCCGTTCGATAGATCATCCGCACAAAAATCGTGATAGAACACATTTTTTTTTTTTGTTCATTAAGCATCTCGGAGACGCGTCTTTCCTTCACTCCCAGTGTGAGAGAGGGAAAGACCACGCATTCGGCTCTTGCGTGCTGGAAGAACATTAACAGAAAACAGAAAATGCAACCCAACATAAGGGCAGTTCCGATGTCACAGGGCGCATTTGTTTTTGTTTTGTTTTTGCAAGTTAGAGCTCAACAGACGCGCTGAACGCATGAGACAGCACTGCGCTCATTCACCCTCTCACACTGGGGTGATGGAAGACGCGTCTCCGAAGATGCGCGATGAACAAAATGAAGAAGAAATCTTGTTTGTTCACGATTTTTCTTTTTTCGCGTACGGTCTATCAAAGAAACTGCTTTTTTTTTGAAAACTGCTCTGTTATCAGGTGACCGAAGGGACCAGGTGCTCTCATACGGACAACTTCGAAGCTGCGCTTTGATTTCGAGTTTGCTAATGCCCTCCTAAGGAGTACCCTTCAGCATATATATATATATATATATATATATATATATATATATATATATTTCAATATATGTTAGGTGCGACACCCCGTATTCAGTGTGTATCACAAGCCTCTGTGCCGAAAGTTCAAAACGATAGTTTCTAATAGTGTATTCTACAGAAGCGCCGTGTCAAATGGCATATTTCATAAAACGCAACATCTCAGGGGTGTGCTCCACAGCGGTGTTAGCTTTCTGCCTGAAAGAGGAGATTCATTTGCAGACACTTCTTCTGTGCTCTTCGTATGACAGCCACGCTCCCCTTGCATGTCGGTATCTCGTGCAATTATCCCGGATAGGCATGACTACTAATGAAATAAATGAGTTGATCGATGAAAGAGGTTAGCCTATGGGTCACGCCGACGGGCCTGCCGACAGGTGGCTACGAACGGCTCTGCTCGCTGTCGCTGCACGCGCCCTCGTAGCCCCATGTGCAAGGAGCACCGCGGATAACCCGGGAGTACCTGCGAAATTGAGTCAGTACGCTGCAAATTCGAGGGAAAGGAAGATGTGGCGTACTGGTGCATCACGCTGCGCACTTATCATAATCCTGATAATCTAACAACGGCCGAACTTGAAGTCGTGCAGGGGTCCACCCAGCAGTTGGCAGTAATGTGTTCGCTTTTAATGTATGGTAAAGGTAGCGCCTCAAAGTACACGAAGAAAATGTCACTCGGCGATTCTCCTGAAATGTTCGCTACAGCATTTTGAGCTACTTGGTTGCCTTGGTTGCCTGCGTCCCACGCTGCTTGTAGTGCGCATGTAGTGTAGTGTGCATGAATGAAATTTGTGTGGGCACGTACTCATCCTTGGAATTCTTTTCGAGGAATAAGTTTCGCACATAGCGGCAGTGACACGCTGAGATTTAATGCAATATATCAATTGAAGTGGAAACGTTAAACATCATGGTATATGCTCTGTACGTCACGTAATTTCTTGTAGTTCTCGCTGAGATTAGCTTCTAGCTGCGCCATTTTCGAAAACATAGCGATACATGCTACTATATTCACAGTGTTTGAAATTCTCGAGAATCTAATACTTAAAAAGGTGTGTGGCACCAACAACTTTATTTTTATGGTGAGCAATGCAGAGGTTCACTAGGCATTCAAAGATGTTATGCGTTTTGTAATCGTAATGTGACGTTGCGAACACCATGCAAAAAGCATCAAACACCGAAAGCAATCGAAAATAAAGTGAAACTGCGCGAGACTTCGCGGCTCGTGATGCCGCGACAGGCCATCCACCAGCCCAGTTGCTTTCGCAGTGTCGCGCACAATCTGGATCGACCAGCAATCATGGTCGGCGCAATCCCGCTGTGCGCGCCTTGCCGTCCGCACTACACGTTCGTGATCTTGGTGTTTCGTTTGCAGCCGTCTGGTGGAAGCGTTGCATAATGCCTCCTGAAGTTTCAAATTCAAAGAAAACACTGGTCCAAGATGTCTACTTGAAATCTACATTAATACAAATGCGATTTTGTCTGTTTCGGCGTTTGTCTGTTTTCTTAGTGCGGGCCGCTGTCATCGCTGCAATCTTGCGAAACCGGAAGCGGCAGTGCGAGTAGCGAGACGACGAGGGTGAAAGGAGCCACTGCGATTGCGCCAACCCTCCTTGAATCTTGGAGTGTGTAATCATGTTCCCGAATGGGGGACAAGTGTCTGCGTTGTTTATCTCTGTCGCCAAGACTCGCTTTGTCCACACCTGGGGGAGATCACAATCGCTGCCTAATCATGATTGCGCGCGATGTGGATCCTGCATCAGTACGTTTTGTGTATTAGTCGACGCGGTGCGAGGTTCTGCCTTTCACAGGAAGACACGTGAGTCGAAGCAGAAGAGCATCTCGCGGCCCCAAAAAAACCGTTCCGTGCGGAGCGAGCGTCAGCGCATAGACGTAAACAATCTTACATCACCGAGTGCCATTTCCGCGCTCCCATAGGGTGGGTAGGCCGGTATGCACACCAGTCCTTCTCGCTCTCCATAGTTGCCCGCCATCCGAGTAGCGTCGTCGTCTTCGCGGCATCTTTTAAATTTATCGCGTGCGCTATCTAGTACGATCCCACAGTTTGGTGACACAACCTTCGAATGGCCGCACTGTCACCGCCGTACTTTGGTAGCGTTTACTCAATTGTCCGCTAGCCGAAATCATTTTCTCACTGCCTTCGAAAGAGGACATTTCGGGACATATTTCACGGGTGAACAAGCTTTGGAACTTCCTGTCGACGACTTCATCGGTGTTCCTTTGTGTCCTTCTACGATATACGCTTATGTGGCTTTTTGTGTTCCTATGTTTGACATACTACACCACAAACTTTATGTTGCGTCCAAAATACCAGACACGCTGCTGGAAAGCAAAAGACTCGTCCAAAACTGCGATAGGATAGTCTCTCAAAATGTGTTCCTGGGAAGCCAACCGAAGCCGTGTTGTCCGAGCTTCCAAAGCAGATATTAAGTTAGGGAAATAGGGGAAAATGCAGGTGCTCTACCTCTGCACACACAGGAACCGCTTAAGAAATTTACTTATAAATAAGTTCTGCAATAGTGCAAAGAAAACGCGTGCAAGTTGCACTTGAGCAGTATAGCTGTCTGGCTTTGACCGAATAGCGTCCCTACACCCTGCTGCGTCCCTATATATAAGGCATAGACTGAGAAGTTACCCGTCAAAATGAACTCTTTGCAAGTTACCGTGTGCAAAATGAAACTAAGTTAATGATGAATTTGTTCAGCATGAAATGTAATTCGCAGTTACTGAGTTACTTTAAAAAGAATAAGTTACTTCCAAGTTACTACAGACACAAAATAACATTGCGCAGGTGCAGCGCGCGTGAGCAGTTGAGTTAGGCCTTGAGTTGCCTGCAGCGGAGTGCAGCATTTTCGCATAGATCGTTTTCGTTTATGTCCAACATTAGACCTCTCCCTATTTGTAAAAAAATGACTTCGACAGCGCCAAAATTCGGTAGAATTCAACCACGCTTGAAGTTAAAGGTGAACAAGGTGCGCCCGAAAGCTACTACCTTGAGGTGACTACGACATAGTCCCTTGAAGGGAGGCGACCCTCGGGCCTATTTTTCTTTCCATGGGAGACAGCGAACAAGTGTCCGTTCGTGGAACCCAGCCCTCCATCCAATTTGTTTCGGTTTCATTCTGTCGACCAATGTCATGATGCTGTTTCTCTTATAGAGGTATTTCCGAACGCTTTGCATCTTACCCCAGGTAGGCGCACAGTGGTTCAGCTTCATTTCAATGGCAGCCGTTCTTACGTCCTGAATAAAATAATGTCACTGATTGAATATCACGTTTTATGGCAAAAAACGCAATAATGGAACCGTAGAGAAAGCAAGGAAATATGTGGACGAGAGTGAAAAGCGAGCTAAAGGTAACTAGGAACTTTGGCATAGTTACTTGTAAAAGGAACGAGCTCCTCTGACAGTTACTTGTAACGCTGTCACTCTGCTATAAGGCGAAGATTGTTATGATTTGTTCTATTCAAAATAGCGAGCTCGTAGTTGTAGTAGTGGTGTGGTGGCAAGACGAGAGAAAAGAAGGGTTGTTGAAGGGACAAGTTGTGTGTGTCCCTTGTCCCTCCTCTCGGGGTTTCGTTACCATGAATGGATGTCGGTTTGCGAAAGGTCCGGATATAAAATGTAGATGCGGAATTGTTCCGACTGTGAAGGATTACATACTGTACAGCTATTAGTTCGAAGACCTTTTTGAGGGAATGAGTGAGTTTGTACAAATTACGAGGAAGCATTACAACCTGCTGACAACATATTTCTTTTGTTGACAGATGTGTTGGTCTTTCCAAAACCATAACTTCACGGGCGGCTACGTCATCTTCGACGTCCACTTTCACTACCTGTGTTCAGCACCACCACCATTCGTAGATTCCAAGGGTGACTTTGGCGTTGTGAAGCGGGCAAAAGTTAATATGAACAAGAACTACCAGGGGATAAAGTGCGGGGACTCGTGCTGATAAGCTCATGTGAAGAATGTGATTACCGTTTGGATGCGGAGTATTGTTTACATGGCCGTGAAGCAATCTGATGTGATATGATGCAATATATGATGTTTCATCCATGACTCCTGCCTGCAATCTTCCTGCTGTGTTTTGCTGCCTTCCGTGATGGCTGAGCCAAAGTCTTAACCGAAAGCTGGAAAGCCCAAGTCCATAAGTATGGACTCTAATATAAAGCTGTGGGAAGTGTCGCCTTTACATTTGCGTTATGAGTACGGCCAGGTGGATACCCTCTCAGAGACAGTACGTAGATTGCAATATAGAGCAAAAGCCGTTCTATCCTAAAAATCCGAATTTTGCTATGGAAATGAATCAGCCATGGAATGAATCGACCATGGTAGGTTTCACTTGATAGTCCGTTAGAGTTAAAACATCAAAAATTAATTCGAATATAGAATCCCGTATTTGATGTAATTCGCTTCGGTATTCAAAAGAAGTCGAAAATTCGTATATATGCGCAATAGCGAACGACCCAAATCATTAGCAATGTCGCTAACATTAACAATGTCATTAACATGAGAATGGATGTCAAGCATGCCATGCCCAAAGCGTAGTGGGGGAGTAACGACATTTTATAGTTTTAGTTTTCGATCAATCTGGGGACACTTCCGCGAACAGAGGTTCCTCCTTTCTGCCCTGACGAAGAGATTTCCTCCTGGCCAATACCATGAGCTTCAGAAAGAGGATAGAACGGCTTCAGTGGCGGATTTAACGGGGGGGGGGGGGCGATCGCCCCCATACGGTCCCGTTCCCTATGTAAAAACCCTATCTCCTGGACGATGCTGCGCCGCAAAACACGAAATTTCCTTAAGACCGCCCCCCCCCCCATGACAGACCCTTAAATCCGCCCCTGGTGAGCTTTTTACTATATACAGGGTGTTTCACAAAAATCCCCCGGCTGCATAATTCGTGAACAGGTGGCGCTACCGCAGAAATTTCTTTTGGTAAAGAACCTTGTGACATCGACTATGAATTGAGTAGTGAGCGGGTCATATGCATGCGCTTATTAATAGAATAAACATCCTAACTTTATATTTCTAACACTTATTGATTTCTTATTAATTAATTCGTTAATTGAATGTTCATCCGCCTGTTTGACACACGGGGGTGACGCAAGATAAGGAACAGCCAGCAGGAGATGCGTTGGTGTTCCTTGTCCTTCTCTATGCTCTTGAAAATGAACTTCACCACATAGCACAATCCTGGCCAACCATCATCGCGGATGACAACGTTCTCTCTCTTGGTTTGATGAATATGGGAGGCGTGTATTTTTTCTTTTTTGTACAAATGATGCAAGGCAAAAATAAACAAATGAAATGTTCCGCCTGCCCTTTTTAACAAATCGGGTGATAACGTTGTCATTCAGGAAGATAATTGGTTAGGGGATGCCATGTGGTGCAGTTAATATTTACGAGTGTATCCTACTAGTTTACAGCGCTTCGCGTCATCATCAATAATAAGAGCACGTTATCTCACACACGGAAGGACAGAACCACCTCAGGACAGTCGCTTTGAGAGAGAATACCGAAGCCTCTCTTGCGGCCTTCCTTATCTTCCGTCACCCCCGTGTGTCAACCAGGCGGATGAAAGCGAAATTTACATCCTGATACCTGATCCAAAGAGGGGATTGGTGCACTGCACCGCGCAAGAAATATGTAAACCGAAACCAATTAATTACTCGAAAAAATCACTAAATGTCGACGCGGTTTCTTCCTTGCAATATTTTTTTTTACTGAAGGTCCCGATGCGTAACACAGAGCGTGCGTAGTTAGAATGTTTATTCAAATGAGCCGCTCATAGCTGGTGTGCCAAGGGTCGTTACCAAAAAGCAATTCCTTCGCTAGTACAGTCTGTTCACGAATTATTCAGCCGGGGGATTTTCGTGAAACACCCTGTACACATGAAGGCTGCGGACGCGTAGTGTGTGTGTGTGTGTGGTGAAATGACTTGGTGGTGACTATTTTTCCGTGCTCTGTCAACAAATGTTAACTTCTAGGACGTGGGTTCAGTTACGGCAGGTATTCTGTTATTTTATTTATTTATATGCCATCAGGGCCAAGAAGGCATAATACATAAGCAAGACACTAATAAAAATATCGTGAGTCAATTACATGTGTGGCAAGCACATCGTACTATTTGAAACACACACTATTACACAAATAAGTAATACAGTAATGTGTAACAAATGTAATACAAAACAAGAAACATATGGCTCACGTAAAGTCGAAAGAGTTAATCAATCAGTGCATCTTCGAAAGTTGAGACGTCCCGGATGGTGACGATGTTACGGGGAAGAGAGTTCCACTCCCTTGCCGTATGAATGTAGAAAGAATCGTTCCATGAATATGACACTTGCTGTTCGTCAGTAGTAAAACGTGCCGCGCGGTTCTCGACAGAATTCAAACACCTTGATAAGGCTATCACTGCAGGGTTCCCAGAGGGAAACGGTATATTCCAGTTTGGAGGGAATAAGTGTCCTGTATAGATGTAACGTAACACTTGAGGGTGCCCGATAGAAGCAGCGTCGGCTAAAGGCCAGATGTAGGAGGAATGAAAGGATGAAAGGGAGTAAAGCCATGGATAAAGCATAGCGGCATTACATGTGTGAGTGATGTGGGTTTTCCATGACGGGTTGGATGGTGTATGAACACCAAGGTACTTGAAAGATGTAACAGACTCGAGAGCATCATTGTTACTAGCCTACATCGGATGTTGCGACGCGAGAGAATCAATGTTTACGTATGTCAGTTCCACCGACCACGTCTTGCACCATGTTTGTAATGAGTTTTGGTCGGGCTGAAGGAAAGGAATGTCAAAAGGACTGGATATAGCTCGACCAATTATAGAACCACCAGCATAGAGTCGAATAGATAGGCAATGTCGTCAGGTAAGTCGTTATTATACAGGGTGTTGCACCTAAAGTGATAAAAAATTCTGATTGGCTATGTACTCTCTGCAGTTTTGTCAGTACGTCGCCTTTGAACAACAACAACAACTTTATTTTCGACCTTGGAGAGTGGGGAGTTTCATCGCAACAGGCGATACTCTACCCCAGTGCTTGGTGGAATGGGGGGAATAAAATAACGAGCCCCTTTACAATAACGATCGAAGTCCGATGGTGTCCAGAAATGTCAGAAGAGCTTTGAGCGCAGAGCGTTGCTGGGCTGGATTGGGCCAGGGACCAAGCAATTTCGGTAGGGAGAAAGGGCGAGAGTCCAGCTGACGAAGAGACTCGGAGAGTGTGATTCGGGAAGGTTCGTAGTGAGGGCAATGAAGAAGAATGTGCTCCAGATCCTCAAGAGCACCACAGTGGCAACAGGTGGGAGAATCAATTTGTCTCAAGCGGTAACGCCACTGAGCTGTAAAGGCCACATCGAGGCGCATGCGGTGGATTAATGCAGCATCCTGACGAGATGTGTTTCGTGGCATGCGGAAAGCGAGCATGGGATCAACTCTGTTCAACATAGAGGGGGGAAGAATGTCGGTTGTCCGTTGGCGGGAAGCCAGGGGTGTCACTAGACGTCGCAGAATTGAACGGCGGTCTCCTCTGAGCAGAACAATACGGGTCCGGTTCCGAGACGAGAGTGCTGCTTCTGCGGCGCTGTCGGCCTGCTCGTTCCCCACGACACCACAATGGGCTGGAACCCACTGGAGAACGAGCCTGTGGCCTGCGGCGTAGATAGTGTGGTAAGCCATTAACACGTCGGTGACTAGGGGTGCGGATGGGCCTCGTATGCCGGAAGTTTCAATTGCTTGAAGTGCAGATTTGGAGTCTGTAAAGACTGCCCATTCCCGGGGTGGAAAATCAGCGATGTGTTGTAGAAAGAAAAGGATGGCATAGAGTTCCGCAGCTGTGGAGGAGGTTGGATGTGAAAGGCGTCTTCCGTGCACGACGCCTTCGGATGGAATGACGAAGGCTGAGGCGGACTTGTTGTTTCGGGATGCGCCATCAGTATATGCTGCCGTAAACGTAGAAAACTTCTCGTCTACCAGAGCATGAAAATGGGCTCGGAGGACTTGAGGGGGGACCTGATCTCTTCTTTGCAGAAGGTTTGGGAGGCGTACAAACGTGGGCGGTACCGGGAGAGACCAGGGGGCTTCCGGCGGTATAGTGTCCTTAGTTATGAAGCCAGTGAGAGTCTGGCGTGTCCTCTGCGCTACTCGATAGAAGTCGCTTCCAGGGCGGTGTCGAATTTTCCTGAGTAGCGGGTGGCGGGGAATGTGAGCACGCAAACGGAGGTAGTGCCGAGCCGTTTCCCGTTCACGGAGAACTTCAAGCGGGAGCTCACCAGCTTCAGCCAGTACTTGTCGTGTTTCAGCCATTCGTGGAACTCCTAGGCATCGACGAAGGCTTCGAGCAAACAGGGACCGAAGCGTATTTAATGAAGTTGTTGATATCCTGTGCAGAATAGGAAGGCTGTAAAGCACAGTTGCCCTCACCAATGCCGCGTGAACCGCGAGCAGGGAACGCTGATCACAGCCCCATCCTGGGCCAGAAAGATGTTGGATTGCGGGGAGCCATCGCTGCACTTTAGTTTCAAGGTGTTTAATGTGCCGAGCCCAGCGCAAGTCCGAGTCGATTACCACGCCAAGGAAGCGGTGAAAGCGTACTGGTTCTAGCTTCTTTGCGCCAAGCCAAAGTGGGAAATTGGCCATAGCTTTACGCGTGAAAGGGAGCTCGACACACTTTTCGGGTGAAAGGTCCATCCCGAGGTGCGTCAGGTACGTATGGATATTGTTTAAAGCGAGCTGCAGGCGGCGCTGGAGAGCCGGGCGTGATTTTCCTACTGTCCAAAGGGCGACGTCATCTGCATACACGGAGAACGACACTTTGCGAGGAATTACTGATTGTAGGCCGGCCATCACCACGTTAAACAGTGTCGGGCTGAGAATGCTTCCTTGGGGGACTCCTTGGGGAACAGGATGCTGAGGGCTTTGGCCTTGGGACGTACGGACAGCGACAGTTCGGTCCGTAAGGAAGTCTTGGAGCCAGATGAAGAGCCGACCGGATACTCCAAACGAGCGCAAGGCATGCAGCACACAAATGTGCGAGACGGTATCATAGGCGCGCTTGATGTCGAGGAAGACCGATCGGACGATCCGTCGATGGGCTCGAGCATGTTGAACTGTAGAGACTAGGTCGAGAACTGGATCCATGGAGCTTCGGTGGCGACGAAATCCAGCCATTTCGTGAGGGAACGCACGTCGTTTTTCGAGCCACCAGTCGAGGCGATGCAGAACCATTCTCTCCATCAGTTTCCCCATACAGCTTGTCAGGCTCACCGGGCGAAAGGAGGATAGGGCATTTGGGGGCTTGCCTGGTTTCAGGATGGGAACAACCAAGGCCTCCTTCCATGTATGTGGTAAAGATCCTTGTTGCCAAGACGTGTTATAGACATGAAGGAGAGCTTGGAGTGACCGCTCGTCAAGGTTTCGTAGGGCGGCATAGGTGATTTTATCGGGCCCAGGGGACGAGCTGGCGTTCACAAGCTTCAACGCTGCCTTTAGCTCGATTAGTGTGAAGTCGCGGTCCATAACTTCCGGGGGACGGGGCCAGTCGTGGTGAAGTTCAGCCGTCAAACTGTGGACAAAACTGCGGTGTAGGGGCGTGGTCGAGGCAGCCGCCGGAGTCGTTAGTACCACACAGAAGCCCGTCGCAAGCGTGTTCTCGTCTACACGCTGAACGAGAGCCAAGGCCGCGAGAGGATTCTTTTGAGGGGGCGCCTCCTTCAGAGAACGGATTGTCCGCCAGATCTTCGTGGCCGGATCGAACGGTGAAAGGTGGTGGCAAAACTTACGCCAACGCTTCCTGTCCTCGTTTTTAAGTTCTCGTGTTACTTTAGCTTTCATCCGGCGGTATTCCACAATGTCCGTAAGTTGCCCTGTCCGACGAGCCGTTCTTTCTGCTCGGCGACGTAATGCTCTAAGGTGATTAATAGCGGGGGAATGGCCGATATGGCCTGTTACCCTTTTAGACGTGACCACCGCGTCCTGAATACCGCGGGTAATTGCTTGAGAGAGAGCCTCTGGGGACATACCGGTGTGCACAGATGTTCTGAGGCCCTCACGAAAACGTCTCCAGTTTGTGAAAGAAATCAGTCCAGCAGTGGCTGAGAGGGGCAGTCTGTCGTGCGAAATATATAGAGGAAAATGATCGCTGCCTCTAGTGTCGACGTCCGTAGCGCACGACAAGTGGCGAATCATGTCGGTTGAGGACCACGAGAGGTCCAATACATCAAGTGACAGTGGGGATCGCATGTAAGTGGGCTCGCGGTTGTTCAGCAGGCACATGTTATTATTCTCCATTGCCTCTAACAACCTGGAATTAACCTCTAACAACCTCTAACAACCTGGAATTTTTCCCCATGTAACCACTAACCTCCTTATCTTTCGCTATGCTTGCGAATTCTTGCCTGTTGTCCCGTTTCGTCCACGTGTTCGTGAACCTTCCATTCTTCTGCAACCGGTCTGTAGCCTAGATCACTACGTTCACATAATCCCCTCCACACTCTAACAAAGCAGCCATTCACTCCCGCCGTAAAAACCCGTACGGACCTTTCTTCCCTCCGGGCTGTTGACCCACAATTCGCATGAACCTTTAAACACGTCACACCTAACCCTTTAAATACCATGCCAATGATGAGGACGGTGCCCAGAAGAAGAACAGTCTCTGTTCGAAATATCGGCGGCTTCTGTCCTGAGGCAACTCCCTTCCTACATCTCTACCGGTTCGCTGGATTTCTACCCATCTTCCTTCCCCTACTGTCCGTCCTTCGGCTTCCCCAGGCCGAGTGATGTGCATTGAAGTCCCCTAGCACAAGCGCCGGGGCTTCCAGAGAACCAAGTAAGCGTTCAAGGTCACTCCACGGGACCTGTACCGCGGGACGGATATAGATACTGACGACCGTTAACAGCATGGGGCCAAGGCGGATCCTGCATGTGACGTAATCATAAGAGCGATGACAAACTGAGCCGATGGGTGCAGCAACGAGGTCATTGCGAACGTATAGCGCTGCTCTACTCTCAGGGGAATGATGAGAGCGATAGATTGTGTATCCACTAACACGATGTGTACAATCCATGCCGTGCTCGCATATAGCTATGAAAGGGAACTTGTACTGTTGGAGATGTAATTTAAAATCTGGGAGCTTGTTACGCAGGCTTCGAGGATTCCACTGCATGGCCAGGGCTTTTTTATACAATTCCGTCATGCTGATGCGAAGATAATGCCTCCAGTGCCAGAAGCGCTTGAACCTCGGGCAGTTGCGACGCACCAGGAAAAGCAGAGACAATGGCCTTAAGGGCAGCGAGTACCGCTGAGAAGAGTCCCAGAGGAGGCATATATTGGGGGGCTGATGAGGGTGCTGGTTCCGTCACACTGGCGTAAGTGTTTGTAATCTGTCTTGATGGACGAGGAGGCGGTGCGCTTGTGAGAGGCGTAGCCGCGACTGTGTTCAGCGACCCTCGTTTACCTGGTGCAGATCGAGGGGGTAGTGCAGGAAATTCTTGTGCATTTGTACGAGACGGGAGTGTGGCACAAGCATCCCTAGGAGCATCAGACGGAAGTCGTAGAGTTCGGTCTTGGTGCCTCTTGGTGGCGGCGGTCTTGACAGGACATAAAGAAAATGATGCGGGATGGCTGGATTTGCAGTTAGCACACTTTGGCTCTCTTTTATTGTTGCAGTCTGATCTCCGGTGAGGACCGGCGCAGATGCCACACCGTGTAGAACCTCGGCAATTTCGTGCAATATGGCCAAATCGTTGGCAGTTATAACACTGTATGGGGCCTTCTATATACTCTTGGACTGTGAAGGTCTGAAACCCAAGGGCAATTCGGGGAGGAAGACGGATTGTAGGTTCAAAAGTCAGGATAACGCTCCGTAACGGGGTGAACACATCACTGCCATCTTCTGCTAGGGAATGCCGAACCTGTCGCCGTGCTGATAAAACCCCTGCGTCTTTAAGATAGAGCACGAGGTCGTCGTTCGAATACTCTCTTGGAACATCATATATCTTGCCCATATTTCTGGCGTACGATTGGGGTATGGATGGTATCACCGGAATGCCAGCTAAGCACTTAGCAGACAAAAGGTTGCGGGCGGCTGCTTCGGACCGTACGGAGACGAAGAGAGAACCATCTCGGTGGAAACGGTGGTGCATAACCTGTTGTTGGGTTAGCAGGCGTATCTCACTAGCGACCGCATTAGGATTCACCTTCCAGAAGGAGTAGTCAGTAGTTGCTGGTCGAAACAGTATGGGAATACCGCCGGCTCGGTTCTTCTTGTAGGTGACAGTGGTGAACGGGTCATGAAGTGAAGTGGCAAGGTTGCTATCGTTCATCGCATCTGTCTGCTGAGGAGCTGGCGATGCCGAAGTGTCCATCGTGTTATCGGGAACATTCACGATCTGTGGAATGTTGGGATCACCAGAAGAAGGGCTCCCTACCCGTTGGCGTTTGGCAGGGCTGACGGGGACCGGTTGACCTGTGGTAAGTGTCATAGAGACGTTGGACCTCCCGTCCAGATTACGGCGGGAGGTCCGTGATGGTTCGATTTCTTTTTCAACGGCTCTGAAAAAGCCTAAGGGCGAAAGGCTGTTCCACTTCACAACGACGGTTATCCTCTCGCCTTTGAAAATTTCCTAGCGAACCCCACTTTTTTATGGAAATATTAAGTCCTTCACGGATGCACACACACCCAACAAACTATGCACAGTATCGAAAAAAAAAGTCCTTTAGCCTGATTGATTTTTCCAAACAAAAGTGCACGGTTTTTGTAGGGAGAGGAGGAAGTGTTCCCTGCCTCTTCTTTTACCTTCCTTACCACGTTGACCTTGATGCTGGTGACAATGGACTTACCAAAAACGAAACAAAACAACCGCCTTATCACAAAGAAGCCGAGACAAATGAAGGGCGGGGTAACTTTCTCATCTAGGCCCAGATTTCGCGCGCGTTTCTCCGCGAAAATCAAGCAGGTGGGGCTTAGGCATAGTTTTTATTATTTTTTCGACCATTTCTGTTGTAATACTGTGCATAGATCTGGTTGGGATTTGCGGTTATCCGTGGAGGACATATTTCTGTACAAAAGTGAGGTACATTTAGCAAAATTATAATGACGGGAAAAAAGCCGTTAAAGAAATAAATAAATGACACTAGACGTGTTTGAAATTCAAAATTACAGATTAAGATGGCTTCTATGGCTGCACGCAGAGAAACAGATACTCATGGGTATACATATATACAGGGTCTGATATATATACATATACGGCGTACATATATATATATATATATACGGCGAAACACGTGTCCGACTTTCACTGGGATAATGCTTTCCCTCTCCCAATTTTAGGAACTGTTACTTTTTCTACTCTCACTCTGTGGGCTGGCTTCGGAGCCTCCTTTCGTCGAACTAAGAGCGATTGCGCTCAAAAAGTCATCGCGCGCTATGGTCCGCTTGCTCCGAAAAGCATGATATTCGGCTATTTTTTCCAGTGAATATCGCTGTGAGTTATCATGAATTTCAGTGAATTCGGCACGCTCTGGCTATTGGTGGAGCAAAAAGTGACCTTTACTTGGCAAATTTCCGAGTTCAGTTCGCAAATATTTACATAATTAGACTTGGAGTACATGACATTCACATTAGGAGGTGGCAAAAACGTAATAAGAACAAATGTTGTTGACCGCATGATTCCACGTGGCGTAGCTTTTTTAGTATAATTCAACGACATGTTTTCTGGGACACCCTGTACATATATATATATATATATATACAGGGGATATGTTAACAAATAGGTTAATATATCAGACGGCTACAAAGTTGAATAAAAGTGAAATAATAAGACGTGGACTACAGATTACAGAAATATTAACAAAAACTAATTTATTTAATGGGTAATTTAACACATGCATTAAAAAAGAATGGTCGACATTTCAACAGTGGCACTGTCTTCCTCAGGACAAAAGAAAGATGACATCAAAAAAGATGACATCACCACGCGGACTTAACCTTGCGGAATGTTCCAGAATATGACTCACGGACAACTGCCACATGGCATAGTTGCACCGATTGTGACGTCACTCAGGGAACCTATTTAAGCAATATGCAACCCTTGTACCTCTTTTGTCCTGATATATATATGAGTCAAGGACTTCCGCGTGTACATCTTACAATCTGGTTTCCCCTCAGACCGTTGCAGGCAACAGCGTGAATCATTCCTAATCCACAAATTCCAGTCAATGATAAACGAAGACCCCGGCGTATTATCAACAGTTCGCAGCCTTAGCTCCTAGACCAAGTCCGCGGACGCTCTTTCGTTCTCTTTGCCGTCTCTTTTTTTATCATTTCAGGTTTATCAGACGACCAAGGATAACTCTCCTGGAACGCCCCTGCAAGTACTCAATGGACCATTAGCAACAATGTCCTGCAAAATCACCACGTCCGCTCCATGTGCACTGTTCCCCTCTCATTTTCCCCCTTTCCCGTGTATATAAGCCCTTGTCACCTATTTCCAAGTTTAGTCCTGTTGAAGGCAGCGCTGACTGCCGAAACATCGACCCCTAACTGTAAATCTATTCCGAGTACCCCCTTAATTATTAATGTAAAAAAGTAGCAAGTGTTTTAACACTTACACGGCCTCCCAAGTCTCTTCATTAGTTGTAGTATATATATATATATATATATTTCCCAAACGTCCGCCACACCAGCATTGGACAGCTGTTTCGGCCTTATTGGGCCTTCATCAGCAATGCGTAGGTGGGCGACATTTGAGCGAGTGGCGTCGGAAGGTCACGTGGAATGTGATGTCCTGCCGTCAGGGTGAGAAACTCACCTCTGAAAGCCCAGTGCGAAGCCAGTAAAGTATAGAGGGGAAGAAAATTAGCATAGGCTCTTTGGCTGCATGTTGAACATATGTTTATAAGTCCCAAACGTCGCCACACCAGCATTGGACAGCTGTTCCGGCCTTATTGGGCCTTCATCAGCAATGCGTAGGTGGGCGACGTTTGAGCGAGTGGCGTCGGATGTGATGGATCGTCGTGGAACGTGATGTTCTCCCGTCAGGGTGAGAAACTCACCTCTGAAAGCCCAGTACGAAGCCAGTAAAGTATTGTATATGTATTGTAATGTATAGTAATGTATAAGTATTGTATATGTATATGTATTGTATAGTATTGTATATATATTGTATGTAAAGTATATATATATATATATATATATATATATATATATATATATATAGGTTGAAGAGGAAAAAATATCAGACGGCTGCGAAGTTGAATAAAAGTAAAATAATAAGATGTGTACGACAGATTACAGGAAAGTTAACAAGAACTAATTTATTCAATGGGTAAATTAACACACAGATTATAAAAGAACGGTCGACGTTTCGACAGTGCCCTGTCGAAACGTCGACCGTTTTATATACTTACTATGTAAATATAATACATAGAATGTAAATTCCTTGTCGAAAATTCCTTTCTTCTGTTTTACGTGCGAACATTATGATCGGGCTCAGAACATCATTAAAATGCTGCTGTTGAATATACACTGAATTCGGGCTATAACAAAACTGGCAGATAGGTCGTGGTTAAGACCTGTATACGAACTAGAAAATGATTTTCATAAGGATGGGAAGTTGTTTATGGCGCTTATGTTACGAACAGACGGTACTGTTTGTATATAGTTTGTTTGTAACACCAGCACACAAAATAGCGTCAGTTCTTCCTTTTAGTAGCCTGGGTTCATAGTTTGTGAATCGTTCTGTGTCCAAAAATTGTAAACACATATGTATTTTAGTAATATACCTACCACTTGCGCTTGACCCTGCCGAACTACCTGCAGCTGTAATTCACGTGAATACCAAGCATGTCTACCACTTTCCACAAAGGGAGACGACGACGCGACGGAAACAGAGACAAGAGGAGACCATTTTGTATCACCAATAGATATGCATTTATCAGAATATGCGTGGCTAATAGCTCACTGCTGTTGTCTACATTGAAGTTTTTAGTGGCGGTGGTGGAGGTGACGTTATGGGAGAAATGGATGAACACACACAAATACCATACATGCTGATAAAGCGGTGTAGTACTGATAATTTCTGTTCCCAAAATATTTTATTCACACACACAGTGCCAGCAAGGTACACTTAAAGGAAGCCGAATAGGATGGAGAGTATTTTACATACAAGGCGGTACTTGCCAGTTACTCCACAACACAAAGGCAACGTGCCACGACACAATTGCACTACCAGTAAGGTGGTGGTGGTGGTGGTGGTGATGGTGAAAGGGCTTGCCGTTGTCGGCCCCACGTATGTGGGCAACGTCACGACTGACGCCCTGGGGGAATGTGCGTCCTGGGCCGACTTCTAAGGAGACCTACCAGTAAGGAGAACTACATTTACGTTTCAAACCTCGACCAATCAAACAGGCACTGTTGTGCGTGCACTTCATCTCACCTTTTACTGCTCACGTGCAAAGGGAAGTTCTGGGCTGTTGCTTAATCACCATATTCGTCCTATAGAGCTACACAACTGGCTTACTGAATTCCTGGTTCATTCGTCCGTGTGGCGCTTCCTCACTGAAGAGCAGACGCCGCAACGCGTGAGTGGGAGCTTGCCGTCACACTCACAAGGATAACGCGCTTCGACATGTTAAAGAAAAAGTCCTCGTTTGACTGCTGGGTGAAAATTTGCGAAATCCATGATATGTAGACCAATGTGTCCTCGTTCGGGTATTATGAAGCACTTGAGACTTCGGACTTCTTTTATGTCCAAACCGTTTTGTTGCGAACTGTATACCGCTATTATTTTCGGTGCGGTTCAACAGTGTCAAGAAAATTTCGGTTCGGTTTCAGATTCAGTAGGGTATCCAGTAGTAGTAGTATTCAGGGTAAGGTCTTCGGTTCGCGTCATAATGGATGACAATATGTTCTACATACCAAATGTATTAATTGGGTTCCGTTTAATATTCGGACACAGAAGTTCGGTGCAAATGAAACATCAATTTCCCTGTGTGCCGCTGCCCTTTCCAAAAAGCACGCTCGAGAGCATTCAGCCCGAGGACATGGCCCCGAAATATTGACTATGTGATGGTAAGCAATGTAGTATTTGTTTTTTCTTGCAAAGGGAATGCTAGTACCTTCCGCAGATTTTTGGACTGTGAGCGTTTCCATTTCTCTGTTTTCTTTATTGAAACCGCCACGATCTGTGTGCTTTATGGGAAATACCAAAAACAGGCACAAAGGGGACACGGGGAGCGAAATAGCTATGTGGTGGCCACTCTCTATTGTTACGTGCCCGTTAATGGTGCCGAGACCAGCCCACCTACAACTCTCGCAAAATGTTTCAATATATTGTATTAGTAGGAAATTTGCATAAGGCTCTGAAACTAGCTAGCTTTGAATATGATAAAAGCAGCTTCAAGGTCCCAATAAATATCCACGTGGCGTCTCGACCTCAAAGCTGTCAATATCCCACGGACGTCTACTGTATATTTGTGGGATGGTCGTGGAATGCGCAACAGGGGAAGATTTTTTGTCCCCCGGACGTACAGATGATGTCTATGGGATTTTTGGCATGCTCCATGGGACGTTCAAATCTCCAAGTCAGGATATCACATGTATGTTCAGGGGATATCTCTGGTTTACTGGGAGGGTACCGTTGCATACAATGAAGTAGCTGGTACCGTAACCTCAAACCTTCAAATCTCTTCTTTGCGTGAGTGCTTAGCATAAAGAGTGATCTGGTAATAAATGTACTTGAGGATTTCTGAATCTGAAGATTATAGGATATAAAGGAAGGCAAACAAATACAGCAGAGGGTGCACTTCATTTCTCACACTTCGGGTTTCAGTTACTTATTAATTGCTTTAAGTATTATGTCTATATACATCTCTTGCCGCTTTTCCATAACAAATCGTAGTCTAGGAAGACGTGTATTTGAATATAGATATACCTGAAATTATAATCTTATTTCTTTACACATTAAGATTACCGTCTCCTGGTTACTGGAAATGAAGGCAGCTCTGCTGACTCAAGTTAATCATCAGAAAAAAAAAATGTTTTTTTTTTCTTGCTTTGAAACAACAAAATGTTTCTTTACATTGGTGTGCAGCTCATTTGTGGAAAGGCATTTCGAGTGTACCAGCTCCCTGCATTTATCATAACGTAGCCGCCCAAGGAAAGCCACACGGGCAGGTTCCCATTTCACGGCTCTACGGTTCTGAGGCTGAAACACACACATACGGACAAGCACAACACATCCACGAGGTACCGGTATCTGGCTTTATCGTCGATCGTCATTTCTCAAGTCTCCGATTTGACAACCGAAGCAGCCCTGTAGGAGAATGGCGATGTCCGCAGCAATGTTCACAATATAGCAGATGCCTACCATAGCTGGAGCCAACACTGGAACTCATTTGGTGACTTACGACACGATTTCAGATTTCGACATACTCAAATTTGACAGGCGAGCAACAGAACAAAGCACTATCCGTGATGTCAACAGAATACTGATAGCCGGGGAAGAATACAGCAAACGATTCGCCCACACTCGGTACTCTCGTTCCCAGGCCACCGCAAAGAACCACACCCTGCGGGGAACTGTTTTCAGACGCGAGAGCCAAAAGCCACCGCTGCTCTGGGGCTGTCGTGCCTGTCGACCAATCAGAAAGGATTTATTTTGAAAGTTTTAATCTCGAGCGTTTACATCGCAATAGTTGATTTTTACGGCTTTATCATTACACCGTGGATTTTTTCACGATTTATTTTCAGGAGTTTATTATCGAAGTTTATTTTACGAAGTGTAAACCAGAGTGATCCTGCTCTGTATACATTCAGCCTATGTCGACTTTCTTGCTGCTTAAGTCAGAAGCTGTTTCAAAATCATCGTCTTAGTTTCTAAATACAGTTCCACGACGATAGTTCATACTATGGCACATTACGGATTGAACACCACTTATATCAATATAATCAACATTCGTATTTCAGTTTTCAAAACGCAAGTGTCGTCGTAACCGCATTCCGCTAGGGGAGCGGCAAAGGCGAAGCCTTAGTCCCTGTGCAAAAGCTGGTATTCATAATGTGTTCGAAGTCGAGCGTCAAACCGAAATGTTTTTTCGGTTTCTTTCGGGTTCGTCTGTAAAGGCTCGCTTCCGGTTTAGCTCCGGAGTTCACATATATCGGTTAGATTAACATGCTCTGAGGCTGCCAACCGGTTCGGAACCAGTTCGAGGTTCTAATGTGCTACAAACTTAAGGTAGCCAGTAAAAATGATGCAATACATTTACGTTACGTTTTTTTTATGAATTTATTTCCGTTCAACGACCAACAGGACCCCCTTTCATCCATTCCGCGAACAACATGCCGCCAATCTAGGCAGGCAATCCGTTCGACTCCCACCACCACCCACTACCACACACCAACCCGAACCTGACCGGTATCCCGAACCGAAAAGAGAATAAACAGTCGAAGCTCTTATATCGGTTCGGTTCCGGCTCCGCTCAAAGACGGCGCTAGTAATTACGGTTCAGCTCCGGTTCAGCTCCAGCTAAAAATTACGCTTAATTACTTTTTCCGTTTTCGGTTTCGGTTCCGTTCGACGCTGTGGTTTCAAGGATGTTTGAGATGCCACAGGAAGCCGGCGTCTGATATTGGCCTTCCTATTTTTATGCAAATACACATGTTTTCGATGTTTCCTTTTTGGATATTTTCTGAGATTATGCATTCTGAAAAATCATTTTCTTAAAAATATGCTGGCACCGCCGGTGTTTAAAATAGGCGAGTGATTATACCAAATTACTGTCATTGCCAATTTATGTTATTGGTATCTCATCTTCCTGACAGTTTGATTAACATCTTTGGGACAAAAGAAGCCTTTCTGGCTCGATACAATGTTTCATAGAATGGTGCCACCAGCACTAGTTATCTCAAGCGACATCGTCATCGCGTATCGCGACGGGGGCAGTAGTGACGAACATCATTATTCTGAACGCATCCGCCACACCAGCAAAGTTGGATGACTGGCACTGATGGTAGGTAGCAGCCGCCTGACTCGAATTTCGCGTTTGCGGCGGGCGCCGCGGTAACAGTTTGTTCGAGCCGCATAGACCGTTTCCATGTTTCTCCCGGGCTGATGTCGCATATGAGGGAGTGTTTTGTTTGTCCGTCCGGGGACTTGCCGGACCATGACGGAGTCCTCCCGGAGTTTGGCACCTCCGTGGTGGTTCGGGTTGTTGGAGGCTGGTCGTCTCTCTGTTGAGTGACGCTGAAATTCGTGGCAGTGTAAGTAGTTGGCTGGAGGCTCGGTGTGCTATGGCTTCCTTCTCGCAAGAGTGGTGGGAAGAGACGACAATTGGGGCCGCGAGGCTTTTTCGTCAGTGGCGGGCTCGGCGGGCGCGGGAGAGCCGAGAGGAAATGCAAAACCTTCGGCAAGTGCTGTCAATTTTGCGTCATCTGGGGTCGAGGGGCCCTGGCAACGACGATGCTATCAAGGACGTTCTGAGACGTCTTGCCTCTCTAAAGATGCGTGCCTGGGAACACATTGCGGCGTTGCATGCAGCTGAGCGCTGGTCACAGGAGTCCTCCTGCTCGCGACTTCTTCTTGGCCGCTTTTTTCGTCGCCCTCCAAATGCTGTTGCGGAGCTGGTGACCTCTGGCGTGTCTGTTCAGGCAAGTCCTGAAGCTGTTCGGTCAATTTTTCGTGACCACTTCGCCGCCTGGTACGGCGCAGTCGTGTCTGCTGATGACGAAACGCAAAGCTTTCTGCCGACTCACAAGCACTTCGTCCTTAACGCAGATTCGTTTACTCTGGACGAGTATACGGCCGCCGTTAAGGCCCTGCGAACTGGAAGGTCTCCCGGCTCCGATGGTCTCCCCGCCGAATTCTATAAGTGCTTCTTGCGTACGCTCTCTGGCCCGCTGACAGCGTTATTCAATGGTTGTTTGGCGGACGGCCTCCTCTGCCCGTGCATGCGAGAGGGTGTGGTAACGTTACTATGCAAAGACCCGTCTAGGAAGCGGGACCCGAATACGTATCGGCGTGTTTCCCTACTTAATACGGACTACAAGATAGTTTCGACCGCAATGCTGCGTAGAATTTCCTTAGTCCTGGGTCTTGTAGTCCCCCCCCTGTCTGGTCTGTGCTGTTCCTAGACGGTCAATCAACTTGCACACACAGGCCCTGCGTGACGCCATCTACTGGGCGCACAGCCGTCAGCAACCCGCGGTACTGGTGTATTTTGACCAGAATAAGACGTTTAACAGGGTGTATCATGGGTATATGTTCCGTGTACTGGAGGTGGCTGGCTTTCCTCCCGTAGTGGTGGGCTGGATTAAGGCCCTACACAGAGATTCCTCTGCCGTTGTCGGCGTGAACAGGGGCGTTTCCGGTAGGTTCCCCATCATGACCGGTGTGCGGCAAGGCTGCCCTTTGTCCCCGGCGTTGTATGCCATGATGTTTAGTCCTCTCTTAGAAACCTTAGTAACCTGCCTTCGACCTGTTATGTTTCCGTTGCCGGGTTCGTGGAACCTCTCTCTTTTCGCGTATGCAGATGACCTCTCCTTAATCCTCAGTAACGAGGACCCGATAGGTCGTGTTCTCGTTATTTTAGAGAGATACCGTCGAGTATCGAATGCGCGAATCAACAGAGAAAAAAGCGCTGCGCTGTTCATTAATGTCACTCCCTCCTGTCCGTCTCCATTCGGGATCCCTGTTAGGAATGAAGTGCGGGTTCTCGGTATTCACTATAACAGGACTGGGGTCTCTTATCTTTCTTGGTTGCGTTTTCACGAGCGCAGCGTCTCGATTCTCACGGATTTAAGGGGGCTAGTGCTCCCTATCACCTGTAGAGCCCGCCTGGCCGCGTCGTGGTTCCTGAGCAAATACTGGTATCACGGGACAGCTTGCCTTCCTCCTCGTCAGGTTTTCCTTGCAGCAACTCGTACGGCCTTTCGGTTCATCTGGGGCAACGGAGCTGAGTGGGTATCCCGTGCACGAATGTACCATCCGAGAGCGGTTGGCGGTTTGCGGGTTCCGCACGTAAAAATCAAGTGTCTTGCGCTCTGGATAAAGGCAATTTTTGACGGCCTTAGTGACCCTGGCCACCCCGTCCACGATCTCCTGTAATACTGCTTAGGTCCAGACGTACGTCTGTTTCGCCCGCTTGTGCAGAATAGACCGCGCTCTGAGTTTGTGGCCTCGCACTTGAGAGAGTACATTTTGAACGTCCGTCGCCTACGCGCATCATTCCCGTCGGAGGATTTCTTTGTCTGGTCCGTCAAGCAGTTTTATGCCGCTCTTCTGGAGCTCCTTCCGACGGCGAGCTCGGCTGTGCCTCGCCCTATCGCGTGGCTTCATATTACGGCCGGCTGGTTGGATACGCGCCGTGCAAGCTTGCAGTGGCGTCTTGCGCACGACGTTTTACCTCTCAGTGACAGGTTGTCCCGCTTCGTTTTGACCAGGCCTTTTTGCCCTTTCTGCCCTATACCTTTGAAACGTCGGAGCACGCTTTTCGCAACTGTCTACTCCCAGATTTTTGTGGCACAAGGCTGAGGTGCTTTACGGCATTCTGTTCATTCGGTGGGGCACGGTCCAGTTACTGAGCTCGCTCCCAGTTCCGGTCGGCGAACGCCAGTTTGTACTCCTGGCGGTAGAAATAAACTACCAGGTCTGGATAGCACGCTGCATACCTGTGCGCGGTGGCCGTGCTCGCACCGCCGTTGAGGTACTGAACAGGGTCAGATCGGGCATCCGTAGAGTGTTATACAGGAAGAGAGCAGTTCTTGGGCCCGCCCAGTAGGGTAGGCGGTGGCAAACATCAGCGACCCTCTTCGAAGAAAGCAATGGTAGGTATGTCATCCGCTTCTAATATCCTTCCTGCTGCTGTCCCACGAGCAACTCTCCGTCAGTTTTGGTTTGTTGCGAGTTGGCATCTAGCACGTATATCAATCCCAGACCTGCCGTGAGCTCGTCTTCGGGCGTTGGCGTTGCGATGGTTGTAGACTAGTGCGTTTGTTGCGTTAAAGGGAGCCAGCCAATATGGCTGGTCTTCCACGATGATGCCAGTACATATATATATATATGGGCCGGCGAGTCATCGAATAAACGCCAAACGAGAGTGATAGCTCTCCTTACACAACTGCATGAAAACTGCAGGAAAATTATGCTGTGCTGATGAGAGCCAAGAAGCTCGAAACGGTAGTCTCCCTTCAGATCGGCGTTCTAATGATCGCCGTGGAGGGAGACAATGTAGTGCATGCCTGCTCTTCGTTTTTAAGGCGAGGGCAGGACTATTTTTGAACCGTGATGTGGGCAAGCTTACGCTTGTCCCATCCTACAGTTGGCAATACAAAAGCACAAGAGTGATAGCTCTCTGATAACAACTGCATGCAAAGCCTGAATGCTCCAGCCTGGAGCGCACAAGCATTTAAGCGTCGCGCGTGGCACGTGCGTTTGCCAGAGAGCAGGCGATATGTCTGGAAGCTTCTTCAGCACGGCCCGGGAGTCACTTGACGCCCCCGGGACTGGGAGACCTTCCACCCCCACATAAAAAATGCGCCAAAACGAAGCACCGTTGCAATAAATTCTGTTTCCCTGCAGTACTCGCTAACTGCACCAGTTCCTGGCCAGAACGTACAAATATAATTGTAGTTTGGTCACTTACATCAAGATGTACTTGCGTATTAGGCGAACATACAGCAGAACTACATAATTTGTTGCAAATGGTATTCAACATGTTTAACAATCTACTGTATGGTTCCAGACCCTTAACATAAGAGATTTTTGTTGCTTTGACAATTAGCACTCCTTTGAGACAAGATAGCAGCAACAGGCTAGCTGACTAAGTTACACATGTTTTGCTCTTTAAACTGAAACACCTGAACCGCCTGCTCAACTTTGACGTTGTTCACAGCCCTGCGCAAATCTGATGATCAACATCGATTTAAGAACTAGCACTTCCTGAGCGTAGTGGCTATTGACTGTCCTGTACTACTCTAAACCAGTTTCATACAGTTAGAGTGAACAGCTGAATTTTTTTTTTTTTTTACCAAGATGAATGCTTTTGTTCTCGTTCTTTTTTCATTTGATGTGAGATCAAATGTCACCTACACGGCGGTGCCTTCCTGTACTGCAGATACGGAAATGGTACCTGTAGATTTCCGAACTGAGAGAGAACGAGTTCTCATTACCTGAGAGAACAATTCGGATGTGATTCGATATCAAAAGTTGCCTAGAAAATGCACAACATAGAATGCAAAAAGGTTTCTGTGAAAAGTGATTCTACGTTAACGTAACAGTTAATTAATTAAGCTCTAGTATTGTACACAACGTTAACGGTAAAGAAGGTAGCATGCTGGATGCCCGACCATGAGCCCTTCGGTCAAAACAGAGAATGATGCAGAAGCTTGCAGGTCATCTTTTGTGTGATGGATGATGGTAGGATACACATGGGCCTCTCCCGGCTTCTGCAAGTAAAGTATTTTAAGAGCGAAATTATGAAGAGTGCCAGGAAAACAGTGCCACATTGTCAGATAATAATATAATTTCATAAGTCTATCTCTGACACAGAAAGTCCATATAATAATTCAGGGCTTAAAATTGAGTTGGTATGTGCTTTTGGTATTTGAATGAAACAATGTAAAGATATGATGTTTCTCATCAGCAGTGTAGTGTAGT
Source organism: Ornithodoros turicata (assembly GCF_037126465.1). Lineage (NCBI taxonomy): Eukaryota > Metazoa > Arthropoda > Arachnida > Ixodida > Argasidae > Ornithodoros > Ornithodoros turicata. The sequence continues at coordinate 209,297 of NW_026999372.1, read as the reverse complement.
CATGTGATTGACCCAAGCCATTTTTGAGAACCTACTGCAGGAGAAAAAAAAAAACTTTTCAAGCAAAAAAAAAAAAAGCGGTGCTTTTGAGCAGATATGCTACATCATCACGTACAGACTATGTACTTTATTTTTAATATACTTTCAAAAAAGGGACGTCCATGTGGTCATCGAACCCGAAGTCCATTTCCTTGTAGCGACTATGATGTACAGGAATCAGTTGAAGTAGGTTACCTGTAATTACAAAAATTGGACCAGTGTTCGACCAGAGCGGTGTCAAAATTCGAAAATTCCACAAGTGTACGAAGTTGGGGTAGTTCGTATCTCGACATACTGTTGAATGCAGCAAGAAACAGCAAGAAAAAGCAGCCGTGGAGTCAACTTCGTTCTTCCTTGTGTGTTTCTTGCTGCATTCAACAGTATGTCGAAAATTACAGGTGAAGTACTGTACACAATGGAATATAGGTAACTGCCAGTAATTTCCCATTAGTCATTTCCTGCCGTATGTTGCAGCCACAATACCAAATATTAACGAAATAGTCAAAGAAAATGCAAAAGCTGGCTTACTGTTGGAAACGTACTACTATGTGTGCTCTACACACTTAGTTATTTTCGCATAGTTTCGTTAGCCTCTTGGGCGCTATCCGTGCAGGACTTCGTATTGCTGTACAATGAAAGTGAGGTTCACGCGGCAATTTTCCAAGTTCAATTGACTAAAAATAAATTTCCTGCAATTAAAAATTGTTCAAAGCCTTCCTCGATGGTGGCAAATGTTTTCAGAACTGGTAATTACCGAAAGTCCCGCAATGCTCCAGCGCCTACATCGCCAGTTCCAATTTTTTATCACTTTACATGAAACACCCTGTATATGCAATATATATTAAAACATAAATGTGTACTGTAGCACAAACAAACTACTAGCGTGACCTCCGAACGTGCATATTAACTGCAGTGAGGCTAACTGGGTGCTCCAACTCTAGCCAAAGTTTACCTACTCCTAAAATGAATAATTCAAACATTTAGCAAATTGACTAACTCCGATGTCGAACAGCTCCACCTGTAGGGTTCAATGCCAGTAACCTAGGGGCAGTGATAGAATATACTTAAAATAAATAATTTTATCTTATCATTGTACTCTTTTGACCCGGGCGCACCGAGCCCCAAAGGTTGGTGTCAGTCTCTTAGCGGGCTTCCCTGGGGAGGCGGCGCCCCCCTAGTTCATGTTCCGGGGGGGTAAGACCCCCCCCCCCCCAGTCGCAGTCGGCACATATGGTATTAACCTAATGTATGCATGTTTACGCATAATCTTTGTATGCGCCTTTATGTTCATTATGACAGAAGTTGCATGATGGCTCAGATAGGTGTATAAGTAAATATTCCACATATCTTGGAGACTCACCCACCCCTTCTCGTCTGTCTTCTCTCTTAGCAGTAGTGGCAAGAAGCAGAACATAGCACTTACCGAGGCACCTCATGCGGTGGGGAAATTACAACAGCGTCTAAATATGTGACACACCTGTATTATTCCATAAATTGAGGTTTTGCAGTGTCATACCTTCAACACAAAGCCACTGCTTTCTCACCAGCAGACACCTTCATAAATAACCACACCAGCAGGTGTACCACTGGGGAGAAGCAGGTATTCGCATACCGCAGAAGCAGGTTTTCTGGTGTACCGAAGAATTATCTCAATTGCTAGAGTAGAAAGGTGATGAGGTGAGGATTACATATGCATCTAAGTTCTGCAAAGCAGGTGCCAAGGTCAACAACAATAAAACCATGGCTCCAGCTGTCTCCTCCCATGTATGGGTGTTGGCACACGCTTACCTCTATTTCAAAGGCAAGGAGCTGGAAAAAGACAGAGAATAAGTCATGCATGAAGATATAAAACGCAATCTCAGCTCATGCGGTGTTCTGAAGTACAGCAGAGATGAAGCTGTATACTGCGCAGACATACATGCGTCACACACACACAGACACAAAAGAAAAGCTTTCCATAAGAACAAATCGTGCACAAAATCGTAATATATCTAGCAACTGCACTATATAAAAATCAGACATCATGTGAAAATTTCGCCCTGCGTTGAACTGCGCAAATTCCCCAATCAGTTTGCCTTTCAATAATTGAAAGGCAGACCACAGGCACGCAAGCACATTCGAAAAACGGGGGAAGAAAAAACAACTGATTTGTATGCCCAATTACAGAGCAACATGCAGGGAGAGCGACACTGTTTCAAGATCATCTAAGCATGTGCGTTTGTACAATCGCCTTTTGCGTGTACCCTTTGACACAGACTCTTCCTCACACAGCACAACTGTCCCTGTATTCATTGTGCAAAGAAGCCCAGAATACGCATGCAATACAACGAAATCAGAGGTCCATTTACCTGTATCAGCAGTTTGTCTGTTACGGTATCAAAAGCTTCAGCCCCGCAATGCTTACTTCACGTTATCCGTACGGTGATCGCCCAAAAGCGTCCCACTCAGATTTTGCTTCGTCGACAACTTGTATTTCACAAATAGAGTGACACTCGTGCTATCCTCACGCAAACGTCCCGCGAAAATGAAGAACAAAAAGTTACACAACTAGAAGTAACATATGAAGCACCCTCGCGCGTTTCCGCATATTTCAATTCCGTTGACGGGATCCCAAACGTGGAGCGGCTAATACCAGAACGTCAAATATGAGTTGGGAGGCGCATTATGTGTATGGTTTCAGCTTTTAGTTTTACTTTTTAGTTCTCTAAGCGGTGCACAATCATTGTTTGAACACGACACATTAGCAGGGCAAATTTTTCCTCTACGCGTTTTACTGCATGCGAGCAGCCATTTCACGCAGCCCCACGTTTTGAGGGCACTGGCAGCGGCTGCACGAGTCCACTCTCCTCCAGTTCCCTCTCCCAGTTCCCACTCTGCTCCAGGAGTGTGAGAGAAACGGCGACAGGGAAGTCAGACGCGCATCTGACGCCTCGTGACTCCATTTTTTCTTAGAGTGCATAGAAACATTATGTGAGCGGAACGTGCACTGTGCTATTTTTCCTCTGGTTTTAACAGAGTTGTTTCATTGCAGCTGGCAGAAATAGCTCGCACTGTTAGTAAGTGCAAATTTCCTTAAATATCCAGCAAATGGCACGTCGCTGTTTGTCCCCGATGGTTTCAGTGGTGCTTTCCGCGATTTCTGAAAGCGCAGAAACGTTGCCACATGAGTTTTGTTCGGAAGTTATGCAGTATTTTTAACAGTGTACGGTGCTGGACAAGTACCGAATGGATTTACAGACATTTGCGTGTACGGGCAGGAACCCTGGAAACCATTTCGTAACTCGGTACGGTGCCATTCGCTGCTAGAGTGTGACTCCGTGAAACGAATACGCCGGAGCGTGTTCCTAAAGTTTTGTCCATCACTGCAAAATCAACCCTCTATTTATGAATACCGAACGCTCTAAGATTACCAAAAGTACCACCAGTTTAGTTCGGAATTTGTGCCATATTTGATCGGTGTACACTCAACCCTCGATTTATGAACACAGCAAGCGTTTCAGTGTATATGTTTTAATTTCATATATATATATATATATATATATATATATATAAAGAGAAGGGGGGAGCCGTTAAAAAAATAGGTAAATGATGCTAGACGTGTTTGAAATTCAAACTTACAGTTAAGATGGTATATAGTTTTATATATATATAGGTATATAGTATATATATATAGTTTTTGTTATTTCTGTTGTTTTGCGCAGGGTTGTTCGAAGGGGAAGAGCGTTGTGGTTGGCGAGGAAATAAAATGACGATGAGGTATAATGATTTCCATCAGCTCAACAGCGTCTCATGTGAACCTGAGAAAAAGTAACGATGGTGATGGAGAAAATGGGTAGACACTGCATAGATATTAAGAAAAGATAGTGCACACAGGTGATTTATGAGTGCCGAAGAGCGTATTATCAGACAGCACTTCCTCCCATGAATTTTCTTACAAACACTGCCATAACACGTCACTCGGCGTAATTTCATAAATACCGCAACAAGAAAATTACACGCGTGAGTAATACCCGTGGTACACGGTCATTCTTACCGTTACCCTACCTAAACGCGGTTATCCTAAACCACCGTTCGCTGCTGTTGCACGAACTGCGCTCAAAGCTCTTCTGACATTTCTGGACACCGTCGGACTTCGATCGTTATTGTGAAGGGGCTCGTTATTTTATTCCCCCCATTCCAACCACATGGGGCAGAGTATCGTCTGTGGCGATTAAACTCCCAACTCTCCATGGTCAAAAATAAAGTTGTTGTTGTTGTTGTTGCACGGCGTGTATCATCACAGTTTGGTGTGGTCACGTGGATTCAATCCCGCGGATTAATATTTACTAAATTGAGCACTTACAAATAAAATTAAGAATTACAGCTACCTATAAAATGATCGAATAATCTATTCCTAACATACTTTCCCTGTATCGACCTTGTTTTTTAAACTACATAGCCAAATATCCGCGGGAGTTCAACATGGCCGCGTAAATAGGGGAGTTGTTGGAACATAGGGCAGATAAATTGTCTTCCCAGATGCGTATTAATGTCTCTATCGTTGCGACAGGCCAATTAATACGCTTCTGGGGAGACTTCTATTGCACGGTTCCGTCCACATGCTCGCCGCCATATTCTCCGTTTGGCAGCCTAAACTGAGGTTGCCCAGGTCCGTTTGCTCTAACCGTCGTTAGCGGCGTAACTGCAGTTAGGTCGGCCGTGTAACTGTGGCGAACTGCGGTTATCTGTAACCGCGGTTTGTCTAACCACAGTTAAGGATGACCGTGCCACAAGGGTAAGCGACACTTTCTGCACACAGTGGTAGCTGGCCCGCATTGAGTTGCACGTAACGCAAACCTGATTCTGACTCTAAGATATACACAAAATATTATTTAAGGATTTCGTTTTAAGATTTCGTGCAAGGGGGGTAGGACTTCTACCGTCGGCCATTCCGAAGACAGCACTACCATGCCCAAGTTGCCATTCGTGTACGCCGCGCCCAACGACATTTTGGCATTATCACCAACATAAGCGATCCTGAGTCTTGGATGTGTTCGGTGTTCCTTTCAGACAAGCCCAAGCCGGTGCGCTTCCCTATGTGAGTCACGATGCACTGAGTGGCTGGAATGGCTTATCACCCAATCTCTAGGAGCAGCGATAGTAGCCCAGAGGAAGCAGCTGTGGATGGAACAGCTGCTATTCGACTTGACCTCTCCCTGTTTAAAAAAAATGACCTTTTTGATTCGCGAAATGTAACGCACCGCTAAAAAGCTAAAAATAGTCTTCGTCACTGAAAAGCGCGGTTCTCGAGCAAAGAACTGTCTAGTGGTAACGTAAACGCCGACGTAATGTCGATACTGGATGTTCTTCTATCGGCAAAGTATTTAAAACAAAATAAAAATAACTCTATGGGCAGCATACATGCTGTTTTCCAAGTTAAGTTACGCGGCAGGCCAGGTTGTGACTACCGAGGACTAATTACCTAATTTAATTAATTAACTGCTTATTTACGAAATTTCCGGCGAAAGCAGGACAGCTTAAGCGTGAGACATCCTTCGTTGAAACCATTCTATATTTTAATACCCTGAACCGAGCGCGCACCGTGAAGTATTCATCGCCCAACAGCGTTGCAAACAAACCGAAACCGGATTTTCTTCTCCGTTTATTTTCCTTTTCTTTCCTTCCTCTTTCTTTTCTTCTTTTTCTTCAGCCTTTTCCTTCCCTTTTGTTTTCTTCTTTCTCTTTTCCTTTATTTCTTCAACCATTTTCGTTTTTTGAATAGCAAGCCGATCTCCTCTGTCTTTGACTGACCGTTCCTTTCTTAATCAACATATTCCCCCACCCGAAACCGGAAAACCGCCAGTGGGCGCGCAAGAAAAACAGCTGTCATTGGACGTCATTGGGCAACGTACTTTAGAGCGATGGTCGTGATTGGAGTACTCGGCCAGCTCGCGTGGCTGAGTCGTTACGTGCTGGCCATGTCACGTCGCGAGTGGGAGGTACCGGGGTTCGAATCCCAGTGCCCGCCGTGCTGTCTGGGATTATTCCTAGGTCTTCCTCAGATGCCAGGAAATCTAAACGGGTAAATTAAATGGCGCTGTCGTCGGTGACGATTTGCTCATGCTGAAATTGATGAGTGCTGTTAGCGACGGCAACTTACTTGAGCTTCCTGAAGTAGGCTCCTGGGTCTTCTGTGGGCATCTGCCTACGGTTGTTGGACTCCTTCAAGAGATGAAGAAATTTCATCAATTCGGCTTCCGTGTAGTCATGACGACCGCGATGCGCTGGAACAGAAAAAAATCGATTACGTTGAAATATTAAATATGTCGTCCAGTAAAGACTCGCTTGAAGCTGTGCACACACGCAGCAGATCACGGTGCATCACCCTACATAATTTCAGTTGATCAACTTCCAACATTGTCCTTCCCACGGGTCTTTTTTCAAGTGCTTCAGTTCGAAGCGTCCGGTCACATGATGATGGTAATTACTGCGGTGCGTTTTAGAATTATATGTCGGAAAGCATTCAAGACGTTAAACCTACTCTCTGTGTCACTTATTGGTCACCAGTATATCGTTCTCTCTATTATCGCTCTCGTCGGCGTCGTGAAAGAAGTTCGGCTTGGCATTTTTTTTAGCTCGACGTCTCTCCTCTCTCAGTGCCGGAAATGCGCGTCTATATTGGCAGCGTTCGGCGTCGCCAGGTGAGATCTGGCCCTAAGAGGTTGAGCATGCTCTTGTCATGTATTTCATTGGAAGAAATCTAACTACGCCACCATTGGAGGAAGACGAGCTGCGCAACTATTTCACGACGGAGTTTCGATACCGCGGTCAGTGGTCAACGGGAACAAAATGACATCGTATTTTTGAAATTGACTGGGACGAATGCGATCACCCATTTAGAGCCGCGGCTGCAGACGCATTCCCTGCTGTGAATTGCTCTGTTACTCGTGATGAAACCACTTCTAACTAGCCCCGATTCTGCATAGTTGACTCCGCACCAAAAATACGTTGAGGTAACAGTCCAACAGCAACTGATACCCTATGATATTTCAGTGAATACAATTTCTCACACCCAAGTGGCATCGGGAATTAGAAAATGAAACGTTTTCCTTTGAGTAGTTAGGCGCTCCTGCACTGAAAAGCACTTCGGCAACCCTGGGGTTCACCTCACCGGTATTCGTCCTGTACTGCTTTCTGCAGGTTTCGTGTTTACTGCCGGCGAATATCTTTCGGCGAAATCGGCGAAGTAGACGACTGGTCATCCATGTGGCACGAAGCAGATACAGGGCGCGTGTAGGAGAAACAGCCGGAGGCCCGCACGGGCCAATCGGTGACGTCACGCATCGTACGAGACCTATCAGAGGAAACATTCGGAAGTTTCAGTTTCAGTTTGAGACCCGAGTGCCAAACGAGTCCCAAGTGCCAACGAGTCTCCCGAATGCCAAACCAACATTATTTCTCATTTCGGAAGAATGTATACGAACTTATTTGGCGCAACCATTGTAACAGTTTTGGATTGTTTCGGGGTCCCCCTTTAAAGAACTCATCTGAGTCTTCGTCAAACTGACACTGGAGACTTTTTTTTCTCGTTTTGCTTTATAAAGCAACGACACACAAAGAGTCATCATGTAAAATGCAAATGCTGTAAGTGAAACGGCACGCGCACAGACAAGTTGGCGGATCATGTTCGTGATGAGGAAAGCCAGAGCACGGGACGAACAGCTCGATCGTCAGTGAACCGCTGATTTTGCTTCCCGTGGGTCCCGTTCATCCATCGAATTCCTGATACGGCACTTGGGTATCCGACTTCTTGTACAGGGTATTTCACGAAAATCCCCCGCCTGAATAATTTGTGAACAGGTGAAAAATTTCGTTTGGGTAGATATTCTTGGGACATCGGCTATAAACTGAGCGGCTCATTTGCATACTAATCTGCATACTAATTAAATTAAAAATTTGCGTACTAATTTGCATGCTAATTAAATAAACATCCTAACGTTTAAATTTTACTTCGCACGCTTACGGAACCTCTGTGTAGGCATCGAGACCTTCAGCGAAAGATATTGCAAGAAAAAACGCATCGACAGTTACTGATTTTTCCGAGTAATTAATCTGTTTCGGTGTACATATTTCTTGCGCGGAGCAGTGCACCAATGCGCTCTTTGGATCAGCTGTCCGGCTGTCAATTTCGTGTTCATACGCCTGGTTGACACGCGGGGTTGACGGAAGATAAGGATAAGGATAAGCCGCAAGACCGCAGGAGACGCTTATCTACACGTTCACTACAGGGTTCGCCTCCCGTTTTTAGCAAATTGGACGAGAACGTTGTCATTCGGGATGATGGTTGGCTAGGAGCGTGCTATGTGGTGTAGTTAATTTTTAAGGGTGTACCCCACTAGTTCACAGCGACAAGTTAGGATGTTTATTTAATTAGTGAGCGTATGGAAATGAGCCGCTCACTACTCAGTTCATAGGCGATGTCCCAAGGATCTTTATTAAAAAGAAATTTCTTCGATGACGCCACCTGTTCGCGAATTATTCAGCCCGGAGGTTTTCGTGAAACACCCAGTATATTCTACCTTCTCGAAGAACCAGTTGATAAATTGTCAAACGTAGTTAGTGACGTAGTTACGCGAGCCTTATAGTGGCTTTCTGACTTCACTTCTATGTAAACAATAGCAGACTCACCGTTATCGACTTCCGCTAAGCCCGTCGGCACAGCGTCCACGGTGGCTGCAAAAATGGTGTACAACCAACACAGCACAACCCAGTCTGTCTAGCAGTCACTTTTAAAAGAATGGCATGACGTCACTGGATGAATGCCAAACCCACGTATAAGTGCGGCTCTAATTGGTGCTGAAGGAGACAAAGGGAGAGACAACTTGGCGGAGTGCGATGACAACTACGGGAACCGCCTCGAACAACAGCTTTTATTTTTCACTCAAAACATGCTCTTCCGAACAGTAGACGCCCAGACAACAATTTAGGCCCTCGCCAAACAATTTATCCGAGACAACTTACCACTGGAGTTCCGCAACCCTTTGCCTCTACTGGTCACTCTTCAGTAGTTTTTCGTCCCTGTTCATTTTTTCCCTGATAATGATATGTGTCTACTGATATAATGAAGCACATTAGCAATCCGTTATGCAAACTCATGCTGATTTTTTTTTCTGCGTTGTGTGTTACCTAATATCGTCGACAAAGCACAGCTCACTCTGTCCTGCACTGAAGTGTCCAGAGTAGTGCGACATTGTTGACTGCCACGGACAGGGAGTGTATGTATTTGTTTTCATAAGTCTTACGTCACATGACTCTGTGGCAAATTGGCCTTTCTAAGAAAGTTGTGCACACGCGAGCCTCGCAAGATAAGACAAGTTGGACATCGTGATAGGCAACAACTTTTCTTTTATTATGGTAGATCCGACGTAAGTCAGGCACTTGTAAAGAGGCTTACCCTTTCATCTCTTCTTTGATTACTAGCCCCCATTCCAGAATGTACTTCTTCGCCCGTTCCCCGACCGTGGCTGTGGATAACTGACATGTTCCAGCCTGTCGACCTGATGCTACAACCCTCTGGGACTGAGTGGTGAGAGGACTTGCTAATGGCAGAGCACATAACTGCGCAGGCGATGCAACGTTTAACTGCGCTGGTCTCGGCATTACGATGTCGGACAGAACATTAGTAGCTATCATGACGGAATTTCTTATAAATTCCAAGGTTGCCGCTTGTGCATTGTCGGTTTAGGGCGCTCCTGTCTTGTGTCTTATCATTACCGCAGATGGCGCGAGATAGAAAGGACAGATTGGAACGCGACGGAGCAGTCGTTTTCTGGCTACTGAGCTGGCTACTCGGGATTCGATCCTGGCCGCTATACTGCTTTCTGTATCGTGCTCGTCGGCCTGCCTGTATGAGGTGTAAGTTCCTTTTTGTTATTGCATTTTGATAGTTATGCACATTAAAAGCTGTGTTGTGCGTTGCGGTTGGTCTCCGTGTTACTCTACGAGGCGGTTGGTAGTGTGACGGGTCGGGATCTACCCTCGAGTGAGATGCAGGGGGGAGGATCCCACAATGTCTAGGAGGCCATGTGTCATTTCATGAATGGAAGGTGTGTATTGTAGGCAGTAATTGACAACTGCCTGTGCTCATTTCTATCCTCAAATGGGTTACGAGGCCTTGCTCTGAAAAAAAGAAAACGGAAAACGAGAGACGTCGAATATTACTTTTTTTTACGCATACTTGCCGGCCGCATTAATTATGTTCTTGTGGTTAAAGTAACGCTTTGTATTTATCGTCTCGTGGTAATAAGTTTTAGTACATCGAAAGGCGTTCACGATAACAGTTCCGAAAACACGATAAGGCAATCATCCTCCATCTCCGAAGTGAGTGACATCACATTGCCAATATTTGATTCGATAACTTCCTTTAACGTATCGGCTTTCATATTTCTCTTTAAATCTTACGATGTACTGAAACTCGGTCTCACGATAAGCTGCTTCTTGCAAATGATTTTCCGATCGGAAGGTTTCTTCCCACATAAAGTGAAAACCTGCTTGAATTTCGGGTTTTGGCAACCGATGAAATCGAGAGATAGCATTGGGGTAACAAGTCCTTAACTACGCAGAGAACATGTGAGCACCGTAGCTACACAGAGACCGACACACATCTAATCACGGAGAACAATCAATTCTTCCGCAGAGAGTCATGTGACTAATTTTGTTCGTTTAATATATTATTCGCATTTGCTAGGCCGAATCATTTTAACTGATTACTAGCCGTCTCTGATGCAAGGTTGTTGTTTTTGCTCGGGGGGTTTGCCGATGAAAATAATACACATATTGCTTTATTCCTTCTGCAAGGATTTCACACGATTTGAGAACTCCTCTATGTTTGTACTGCAAACTGGAGGATTTTAAGAGAAACGTTCCTGGAACTCCACCGCAAAGGGTATTCCTCGACGACAGTTTTATATGCCGCACATTCAAAGACACGGCTCACCCGTGGGCGAAATGCGTTACCAAGGGGCCCTCCTGCAATATGTAAGGGTATCCTGCTCCCATTTCCCTTCCTCAAACCCGTACGCCAATTTGAAAGGAACAACAACAACTATTACATGAATGACGATGGCATGAGGTGATTCACCTCAAGAATTGCGGTACCATACCTCCGGGCCTTGTGGCTTAATATATGAGTGGGATGACGATGAAAAAGATGAGATATACACACTCGTACACACATATGACACGGGCAAATGCGAGATCACATATACGGGTGCGTCGTAACTGATACGGACAGTAGTTCATCCGGTCGGCCACCATAGATATAGTAGGGCAGTGTAGTGTAGGGTAGTGATTTGAAGGGAGCAAAAGAACAGCCATGTGTTGCTTTTTGTTTTTGTTTTGTTGTTGTCGCAATTGAATGTTTCTGTGTCTTTCAAGCTGATGTTCCCCAGACTCTCGTGCTTTGAGGCATCTATGCTTGCAAACATTATACCGTCTTTTGTTTGCATTTCGAACGCTTTCCACAGTACAGAGCAGCATGCCTCGCCAAGCATGTGCTTCAATAAGCACACTGTTGAAAAAAGGAGTCACTGTTTGCATACCACCTAGCATACCATTGCGTTGTCAAGCCATGTGACAGAACAACACATAGCTGCCGATCTCCAAAAAATGAATTGTTATAATGCGCGAACAGTAGGTTTGAACAAGCATATCGTCTGAAAAACACTCAGTGTCTACTGTGTTGTTGACTCAGGAACACATAATTCAAATTCCGCAAGATATGCGTGTGCATAAACGGCCAAAGTGAAATCCTTAGATTTGCAGCCATCCTGTTCAAATTTCGTTTATGCACAGGAACTGCTCGGCCAAGATCATTATATCTACCTGCCGGCATCGTCATTGATGATGGGCTTGGAAATACGTAAAAATAACCGAACATATATGCGGACGATAGGATCCCAATGGCTGATCTGATGTGAAATCAGCCTCCTATTGAAAAATATATCATAGACCAGAGAGGATACCGAGCTGTTGTACCATGATTGCAACCTCTCATGAGATCATCCACGGCGAAGGGCGCTAAAGGTCAGATATGCCGATTTTGAAGTGCCGCAGAACTGAGCGATACTCGCGCTGTGTGTCCATTACCGAACACTGAATATGGGTGCGAAAAATCTTGCTCCAACTGTTCGTAGATTTTAGAAAACATTTTTTTTAGTTCCCACGCCCGGCCGTCAGACCGTCGGCAGACCCTGCGCAAGGGCGCACCGACGTCACTGCTCTCGGTTTATCTGTCTTTGGCTTGGCATGGACTCTTGGCTTGGCCGCTTGGCTTCTTTCGTTTCGTCCTCTGTGCATCGTACATAAGCGAACAGCTGTTGTTGTTGTTGCTAACCGGAAACAAAGCATGTGATTATTTTTTTTTTTGGCACGGCATGGTGTGCAAAGTGCACTTCCTTGTTCTGACCTTGCCTTTTATGTGCTGGAGCGATATGATAGTGATATGCCACGGCGAAGTTGTCGAAGATGCGACGGTGCTACGCTGTTAGAACAATTCATCGGAGCATTCAAGTGTTACCTATTATAAGCTGCCAAAAGACCAAGCAGTGCGAAGCTCTTGGCTGACCGTGGTGCCTGCTAATTTCCACTGCAAGGATTTCGTCCACGAATGTTATAGGTTACGCGCGACTCCAGAGGCAATTTGGAATCTCGGCACGAAATCGTCTGATGCAAATCTGAGGTGCCCGACGCACAACATTTTGAACGTGCCACGGAGGATCAAGGCAGAAAACGAGAGCAAAAAAGGTAAGTCGAGGATCAGATATAAAAAATAGCAAGCTTAGTGAATCGATTGTGCAGGAGTCCTACTGCGTTTACTCTGATATAACCACGATAAACAACACAATAGTATTGATAATCTAACTTCTGAATTATCACAGGTGCATGCTGAAGGCGGAAATGAAGCATGATCTGGCTTGCATCTGGTGCATGAAGAAATTGCTGACACATTAGTTGCAGTCTACCTCCATCAACAGGTATGACGATGTGACGTTATAATTTGAGTATTCGCCTATGTTCAACTTTTCATGTGCACTCGCATGCAGACATCTTGACACCACTTTTAAATCTGCCCTCAAAGTTACAACCTGTGCTTTCAGGGTGGAAAACAAAGGTCGTCATTCCGATTAGCTGCTATCTCCCAGTTCAAGCACTTTTCCTGTCTGGACACTGGTTCCTGTGGATGGGGTGTTACAAGCTTCACTGTCTGATATAGAAGCTACGCTACATTAGTTCAATTAATTTGTCTTTTGCACATTTTTGTTACTGTTAGCTGGATTACTGTTGGACATACAATCCTTTGACACACCGAAGCTGATGTCGCCTCTGATAACGTTTTAGAATTTTCAGTGTCATCAACGTCCATTGAGGAAGGTGCCTTTACTATCTGTGAATCTTTAACTGAAGAATAGCCCAGAATTCATGTTAACATTGTCTACTCTTATTAATTCGCTGTCTGTGTTCCGAGAGCTAAGAAGAATGGAAACTATTTATTTGTCACAACTTCACACTGGATGTGGTACTGGCTTGACATGTAAGCTAAAATACCTGGATTCTACAATAATTGTGTTGAACTCGGTGCATTACGGTGGGCAATGCCACATTCACTACATTTTTAGTGGGTCCGGTGCACAAATACTGTGTGCATACTGCATACATACATACTGTTCGATAGGCAAAAATACCTGAGTAGTGCTGTGTAGTGTTTTTACCCAAAGTCCATACTCTTACTACAAAGTCACAGTATGTAGAACAGCAATGCAGTTATGCTGCGACAGAGATTCACAACAGAAAAAAGACTGTTGAGAGCATCTAAATTTTAATGAGACGAGACTTTCGTGCACAAGGCTGCTCTTGTTAATGTCTAACATGAAGTTACAAAATCCCAGAATATATAAAACATGCTGTAATGTAGAGAGCGAGGGTTGGTACAGGTATAAAAATAATTATACAATCATATACAATAAAATAAAAAGGGGGTACAACTCCCCCCTCAACTCAACTCGACATCTCAATAACTCTACTTATTCACTACCTCACAACATGTTACATATTCTGGAATTTTGTAACTTGATGTTAGACCTCAAGAGGTACAGCCTTCTGTGCGAAAGTCTTCTTTCTGTTGTGCGCAATCATTATACAGTAACTACGACTATCAATTTCTTGTCATTAAATGCTTTTTTTTCTTTGTTTTTTCTGCAGTGATGAGCATCCATAAGGACACATGCCAGAAAGGGAGTCTCTTTGGGATGACAAACCCTCATCACCTCATGAGGATACAATGGTTGACGAATGGTTCTCAAGTACATCGAAACTTCAACAAATAATTCATGAAAAAGCCAGTCAGTGCTAGCACCAGGAATTGAACGTGGACCGTCCTGCTACCAGTCAGAGATGTTACATTTCAGGCGCTCATTGACTTTTGGTGCATTACTCGTTGACTTTGTCCCAAGGTGCAGCTCGCCACAGCTCATTTGCCTATCTGTTAATGTTGTGGCGTGTGTTGCGTTTTTCTCTTTGTGTGTTCCAGACTCAGAACGGTTAATGGATCAGGTCAGGTACGTTTCATTTAGACATGGCAAACAAAGTGGTGTTTCTTAACACAACTTAGCAGTGGCCTTCGTGCATTACTGCTACGGCCATTAAGCGTGATTGGAAAGCTGCACATTATGCATGATGTAAAACCCCAAGACTAGGGAACACGAAGCGACAGACACAAACACGTCCCTTTGTGTTCCCTAGTCTCGGGGGTTTTACATATGCATCATCTTCACCAGCTCGCTTGCTTCCTAGCCTTTTTTTCTGCACATTATGTTCACTCTACTTTTATCGTGTGCTATATAATCTTGTTCAAGTTCTGTCAAACGACGTGTAATGCTATAAAAAAATTCAGTACACTGTTTATGTGGGTTGAATGGTAGCGCATGAATGCAGGAAGGAAACTGTCATTTAACTACTAATTTTATTGGTTAGCTTTCGCCGGCGTATCATGTCAAGCCATGTTATATTAATTTGGAACATGTTCTTCTTAGTAGCCAGAGCAGCTGATACACAGTGAGAACATAGCCCGTGTATGTTTGGCTTTTCCACCGCAGCCCTTGAGTTTCCTCCCTGATGGCTACACATGTCAGGGATAGGTTTCAGCACTGGTAGTTCCGGCCAAGTGTGAATTGCTTTTCAGGGGATCATCTCGCTGGCAGATGAAACATATGGTTTAAATTATTTGCAGGACAGAAATTGCGTAGCTTCACACAAATACTACTACTACTACTACTACGACGTAAGAGTGGTTTCAAATCTAGCTTTTTTATGTTCCTGACATTATCGCACAAGATGTAGTGTCCACTATGATCGTTTATACAGTGCAATCAACAGATGCTATTTACAAATCTGTGTTTTCTACTGTGTTGAAATGGGGTAGTTTGTATCTGAGAGCCGTAGTGAAACAAAGGCAGCCAAGGACAGACTTTTGATGCCCTCGAGAAACATGGCAACACATTGCAGGGACTCTGGATGCTGCCTAAATTTCCAGAACACTCAGCTCAAGGCAGCGTTTAAATAACAAGTGGTTAGAGAAATCCAAGACAGTTGCATGTGTAAGCAGTCCGCTGTTGGATTTGCTTCTGTCTGAGATACGTTATCTCAAACACGTGATTATTATAGACGGACACACTCAGAATGATACTAGGGCAGCCTATGAAATAGAATGAGGAGGGGGGAAGATATATAACTCTTTTTTCTTGTCTGTTATTCTATTGCTTAACGCTCAGCTACGCCGATTTTCGAGTGTTACAGAATGGAATGGTACTCACACGATGTGTTCATAAGGGAACACTGATTATGTATGCAAAATAGTTATCCCAAACTCCTCGCGGTTTTCCGAAAAAGTGAATTTTTAGTTTCACTAACATCCCGTCTTGTGGCCCGCAAACCCTGTGTCGACGACACATTCGTGGTCTGCCCGCGCTCCGGCTTGGCATGACTTTTGGCTTGGTTTCTTCCGCCAAGCCGGCCAGTTTCTTCTGCCGAGCCGTCTGCTGCGCAGATTCACATTGGGGAAGTGATAAACTGTTCGCTATTAGGGAGCCAGTATATTTCTGGACTTCACTAAACCCACGAGGAACGTGAGTTTTGCTTCCTTCGACTGCAAAGCATTTGCTAGGCCAATACAGACTTCCTGGTGTGATTCGTGTTCTGTGCTGCGTGCCGAGAATGTGCGAGCGTTTTGCTCCCGTCTGCAAGAACACTTCAGCATGCAGTTCCAATGTTTCAAACCACAATTTTCCGAAAGGCGAAAGAGAAATCTATTGACTGCAACAATCGGTTACAACTCCGACTGGGTGCCACCTTCGAAAGGAGCGATTTGATCTGTTCATCTGGCTCATACGAATGTTACGGAAGCAACGCGCAACTTGTTTCACATGAAGCCGAAGATGTCTCGTCCGGGATGCTGTGCCAACCTTATCTGCAGCAGTAGATTGCAATGGCAGGACTAGGCAGCAGATAAAGGTAAGACGCGTAATATGTTAGACAAGTCAGTCATGCGGTGCAAATTGCATCACGTAGAAGAGAAAAATACGCTATCTGTCGGTTACTGCTTCATCCTTTAGAGATTACGCCCCAGCGGGTGTATTCTCAGTACAGATTTGAAATTGCCTTATTTGTTAAATGATTTCGCAGGCATGCTGGCACCACCGAAAAGCTTGCACTCCACGTCTCAACTATCACTGTCTGGGTTTCAAGCTGAAGGCTGTCACCAGTGCCAACCAGACGCCCCTTCAAAGTTAATCTGTTTTTGTTGACGGAACAGTGACACCTGGTACTGAGACATTTCATTTTCTGATTAATCAAGTGCATTCCATCACTTGTGCTCCACTTCTTGTGTTCGTATACCCTTGCTGTTGCTCGCTAGCTTAGAGCAACCATGCCTGAGGTGGCAGCGCTTTCAGAGTACATTTAAGCAGTATCATCGTATCATATGCACGGCAGCAAATCTTGTGTATTTTGAGTAAGGTATAAATTCAATGTTGGCTCAGCTGTTGTATTTTGGTCACAAATAATGTGTTTTTTCAGAGCGCTCGAGGGCAGTTCAAGCAGTTTCATGTGTGCAACAGCACATACTTTTTCTCAGTTTTGACTAAGGTAAATCGAAATCTTCCAGTTGATGTCTTTTGGTCATAAATTATGTTTTTCGAGACATTCAAACAGCATCATGTGTGCAACAGTGCATACTTTTTCTGAGGTGAAGTAAGGTAAATCTGTCCGCCGTGGTGTTCTGGCAGTGCAGCAGAAGCTTGTGTTGCATTCAAGTGGTATCATGTATACAAAAACTTGTTTTATGCCTTTCTGTAGCTGCTGTACTAATATTGTGAGTACAGACACATTCCTGCAGAACATATCGGAGCATCATGTGTGCTATTGTTTGTGTCATCTGCAGCAGTATATTGATAATGTTAATTATTCAATGACTTCAGCTAACATTTACATTCTTACTTCCAGGTAAACCTGTCACGCAGATGCCCTACCCCTTGGTATGCATAGTTCAAGACTGTACCGAAACAATCCACCTGGAGCATTATTCTTCAATTGGCAGTGGCATTACTATCACAACACACCACATACTGCATGTGTATGGTGCGTGTAAAATGCATCAAACCTATTCTCAGGTACAGGCCAGGTGGTACGCAATTACAACATGAAACAACTGACACAGAGACCGTAAAGTCACGCCTTTTCCTCCGCGCCTCGGGTTTCATGTTATTATCCTCACATGCAGCTCAATTCGCCTGTGCTGTGCAGCATGAGCAAAAGCATATATTGTTTGTGGTCACATGACACGGAACACAAATACAGTGAAACCTTCCTATGTTGGACACCCGCGGTGCAGCCGAAGCGTCTCCTATTTATAGAGGTGTACGAGTTACAGAATATGACGGCAACAAAAAATGGAAGAGATCACAGCTGTGAGAAATGTCCCCCTTCTTCAATTTAAGGTCCTTAGTGGTACCTGGTGGTGGTGCCTGGTAGTGGTACCTCTACCCACTCTTCACTGATAATTATTACTGATTTTAGTATATTCAATTCCGTTCAGATTCTACTCAATGGCATTACTTCTGGAGCTTTTCGAGCAGCAAGGACTTGTCTCTGAAGCGTCAGCCCACTTCTGATAGCTTTGGTGCAGTGCTCGTTCAAAGGCTCTAGACAAACTGAAGACAAGTGCTCACATAAAGAATTACAATGTAGACTGACAGCACTTGTTTTTGGACTCTAAAAACTAAAGCAACAAAATGCTGTGACCAGTATAGGGAAAAAAAGGGGCAAAAGTCAAGGCCACTGGCTCATTTTGGGTCTTTTTGGTGCAAAGATGGGCCGATATTGAGGTAATTTGGCCAGTGTTTTGTCCGACTTTGCAGGCAAAACCCTATCCTACTTCCAAGATAGGGAGGTGTCCGACATAGAGAATTTCGTCCCCATGTAGTTTCAATGGGAGCCTGCCCGTGCGATGAAATCGTGGGGAGTTGTCCGAGGTAGGGAGGTGTCAGACTTTGGAGGTTTTACTGTACTATAGAGCATTCTACATCATGTAATCTAACAGTTGTTCACGTTTTGATATTTTAACCATGGAATTTACCCTGCATGCACCATACCATGTCCAAACACGAACAACTGCTAGAGAGCAGCATGTACCGTTTCCGTATAGCACTTATGGCTTGCGTCCTGTGATCGAGAACAGTGATGTCTTTTTTCTGCTACAACCAGTAAACTACAGTAAAGATTTAGAAATAATGTGTCATACCATAAAGCACTATGGGAAATGGCAGTTTGAAAAACTTGAGAAGACTGTCATTAGAATGGGGGACATGTTCTACGGTGAAATTTTTTACAGTGTGTGCTGTACCACGTAATGCACTGCAGGCCTACCACAGTATGGTAACGCTCTGAATACTCAAATTTTGAATTTGCTCAAAAAAGGAATGTGTGCGTTTCTTGTACTAACTTCCCCTTATGCAAGGCTGTAGAAAAATGTTTTCAGCTAATGGGGAGGGAGAGGACATCATTCTGGAGTCTTGTTGACCTACAATGTGTCGTGTGTGAAGGTCATTTTGAAGAGTGTAGGTGGTAAAAGACTGTGTTCCCACATTCTTGGCAGTGTTGACTAATAACCATAATGAACTAGAGAGTACATTTGTTGCTTCATATGTTTGTGTCATGGCAAAGTATGTAGAGATACATCTGTCTCAACATGCAGGTGCCAAAACTGCTTTTTGTGCCTAAAATATGACAAATAGTTGTCTGTTGAACACCACTAATCATGTGCCGGCCTCCATGACCTGTCTGTGACATTCCAAAGTGATTAACATGTCCCATAGATGTGTGCAATGCTGAAGATGATTGTGTACCTTCTATGGATTCTTGTTTCAAGAAAAGTACTGTGTGATTTGCTAAGAGCACCTAGCTGTACCTTCACAATTCTACATAAAAATATGTCAAGTTTCCGGAAGGAAACATCATGAAGGTCCATAGCGAAAAACCCTGAGACGAGGGATAGGAAGGGACATACACAATGTCTCAACATAGCGTGTTTATGTCCCTTCTTGTATCTCCTCTTCAGGTTTCGCCATCATGGACACTATCACCAGCTCGCTTGCTGTTGAACCGTTCTTTCAACGATAAGGGTCACTTTCATGGACTGGATGGCAGCCAACATGTTGTCAATAAAAAGAATAATGGAAGGAGCTAAATATGATCCTTAGGCTGTGCGTGGTCATTGCTTTCTGACAAATGGTGACTTAGAATTTCAGGACAGTGCCTGCAGTGGTAGTATTCTTGTGTTCTCACCCTTGACGCCCATTGTGTGTCATCGGTCACCTGTAATCTGCTAATATGCACATAGCTAAAACAAAGTATATTTGTATTTCTTTGAATACAGTTGGTACAGCACATTGTTTTTTACATGTTCTATGGAAAATATAAATAAAAAATTCTCTACTCTGCAAGTCTCCTGTCAGCTCTACAAAGCAGCTTCGAACTTCATTAGAAGCCACGTGTGAAACCTGGACCAAACTAGTGGGGAGGGTCCATATAGGTCATAGATAGATACTATTATTATTATTATTAGATCATAGGTAAGGCTTAGGTCCTGGTTCGTAGCAATGCATTTGAATCTTATTAAAAATTGGTGCAGGAGGTGACCAACATAACTAAATACACCAACTGACTCTCACAAATTTTGTGGTGTTATACTTTTGAAACAACATTAATACGTCGCAGTGGTCTTTTCTCCTTTGTTCCTTTAAAGCTAGAAATATTAGGTCTTCGTCATCACCAGCCTTAGTTGCCGAGCATGCAGATATTTACGTTGAGCACTGCAGTTTCACATTTGTTCCTCTGGACAAGCAAGCCCGCTTCCCCATTTTGATAAGAGTCTTTCAGCTTTTACAGAGCATTTGTGGACAAGGAAAACATTTGGACTATTGTGTATTTTGCTATGAAGTGCACCGTACAAGGCAGAGGACACCATCAACCATTTCTACCAAGGTTATTAAATTTGTGATAAAGTACATATACCTTTTGCCACTGACTAATTTGGTGGCAAAGTTACTTGAGTGGCAGTTGTGGAATTTTAAGCACATGTTTAAAAAAAATAGGATATGGGAAGTGCTGACTGGTTGAACATGTGGAGTACCCAATATAATAATTGGGGGTTTACGTCGCGAGACAACTGAGTGTGGAATACACAGCACAGTGTAATGTTCCTTATTCTGGCAATGTTAGCATGGTTCAAGAAGTGGGAAATGTTGCACTACCCTTAATAACATCTGTTGGGCCCAGCAAACAGGATACACATACCCTGATCTGAAGACACTATGCCTAACTCAAAAGCAATATGAGATCTACCCGTACGTGTTTATTTGCGAAACTATTATGAATGAAATATGGCTTGTGTGGTATAGAACAATGCGCACACTCAAGTAAACATGCAAAAAATACGTATAAGGGCTCTCGGCCTACATGCCGCGATGCGCTCTACGAGATAAACAACACACTACAAAACTACACCTAACACTTTTTGTGCGGGGCAACTCTAAGGAGCACTTTCATATAACAGACGAATGGTTCAACGAATGCAGTTCGAGTGGTCACGATACATTCCTACGTCGTTCATTGCAGTCGCGCTATGATGCTGCACAATATATGTATCTCGTGTAACAAGCCTGGCAATCGCACGATGTGCATGGGCAGAAATACGGCCTTCTTTCTTTGAAGACCAGTCCTCTGCAGGTATATGCTCAAACGATCACCGAGTCTCACGTTGTTGCTCAATCGCTGCCATTCCTGCACTTGTAGTATAAGCAGCAAACGGGTTGACGTGAATGGCAGCTGAACGGTTGAACTGCGAAGTTCTCGAGCACATAATCATAATTTCACGCCGAAAATGATGTTGAGGTGAGTTCGCGGTTGTTGTTTCCATCGTTCAATAGTTCTCGGGATTACCTCGGACGAAACGCTCATCGTAGCCGGCGGCCATAACTGGATTTCCTCGCAAATGGGAGAAGACGCCAGGGAAGTCAAAGAAAGCCTCAGCTTTCATCCAATCAGACACACGATTCTCTATCTACGTAGATGGAGCAGGTTTATCCCATCTACGTCACAAAAATGGCTGCGCCCATGGCTTGTTTTGGTTTCTTTGATGAATTAATTTTCGTAATAGGAAGACAAAATTGAGAAACGAAGGTGCGTTTCGGGGGCAGTTGGATGTGCTCGTTCTGAATATCACAACCGTTTCAACACATCGGGAAATCGGCGTAGCTGACCTTTAAATTGTCATTTGCTTAGCAGCATATATGTGTATATTCCAGAGTCTGCTAATAAGTCGCATTGCAGTCGCATTGCAGATGTCTCATCCTGTCCTTGGCGGCTTGTGTTTCACTATGGCCATGCTTGTTATTGCAAAAACAGAAAACAAAAAAGACAATAGAAAAACACGAAAAGAGCGACCTAAAAAGCTGCCTGTTCTAGTGCTCACATGGAGGCAATGCAATGAGGTAACATGTTCCATTCATGAACTGTGCATAGTAGTACATATCACAACGACAACCGATTATTCCGATTTTTCTTGAAGTACTTTGTTTTTGGAGCTTTGTTTGCACAGTCTATTATTGGAGCTTTATGTGATTCCCCTCTTGAGATACTTTAAGATTGCTGATGCTGTGCAGTTTGTTAACTTTGAAACTGTACTGTGCTGAAGTACAAAAACGGAATTGTCATATCTGCATTTGAGCACATAGGAATAATTTGTAAGTACTTTCCTTGTTGACATTAATATTTGCACCAGGTCACAACATTGTTGATTGATGGAAAATGTAAATAAATATATTTATTTGCTTGCCAAACAATGCACAAATGTCTTCTTTTCTAGTGAGATATTCCCTGTTCACCAGACATAAATGTGGAAAAGTTAAAGGGGCACAATGATGGTAGAGTCTAGCGTTGCTTTTTGCCACTTCACATATATTTACTGTGTTTCGTGTGCACATGTAGGAATAGGAAGGTAGAGCATGCGCATAAAAAAGTTCATATGCATCCACACATATGGTTCAGAAGATTAATTAGATGATGCCCAGGCATATATAATTGTGCTTCATGTGCAATGGGTATGCTAATGGATTGCTTCCATTAAGCCTTTATATTTATTTTTTACAAATTCTTTTTATAAATGTTATTTTTTATTTTATATGAATGTCTTATTACATATTGTATGCTTATATTTTTATAAATTAACAACTCAAGTTACACGGCCCCTGTAAGAGTACGCTTTTTAAATGGTTTGGTAACGTGTCTCTCACTGTAAAGGTAAGAGGCCATCGAGAATGCTGCAGTCAAGGTTGCAACTTACATATTGCTTATCATGTCCTATATACAAAGTGATTTGTACAATAATTCCTGAGCACGGAATTAATTCCGAGGCTGACCAGTGATGTCGCACAGGACGACAAGTCATATTGCCTTTAACACTTTTACACCCCATGGGCAGAGTTGTGAATTGAAAGAGCACTCTACAGAAGGATAAGGTGCACCTGATTTCTAGGATCTATGCTATGCCCTAATACTTCAGACACCACATTTCTAAAAACACCATTTCTAAGTGGCAATATGTGCTCTGGTACTTCTTTTGCGTCTGCATAGTGTGCAACCACATGGCTACGGAAGCTTTCGTGTGCATGTTTTTGTGCGACGGTGCTCATTACAAACAATGTCCAGATGTTAGACATAAAATGCAGTAGTTTGTAGCGTGCCACACAACTCAGCGTGGGGGTGTGATTCAAAAAAAGCTTCTGGAAAATGCACAGAATCCCACAAAAAGTTTAAAATGTGATTTGTATTTCGTTTTACGCCTCTCGTCGTTACATACCATCGTCAACGCTGTTGCACATTGATAAATCGTACGTAAAACTTGTTCCATAGCAGTATGCGGTTTCTCAAATACATAGTACAATTGTTTCCTGCAGGAATAAAACGCTGTCGGCATTTCCTTGCTAACACGGCTGTCGAAAAGTCAGTCCCTACAATGGGCAAGTGCTGTAAAGGGGCTAACGCAGACGGGACTTGATACAAATCGTACGTGCTAACAAAACACAAACGACGAATTCCAGTCACAACATCGCACAGAGGTTGGTTCGCGAATGAGTTCGCAGCTGCTGCACTGTTTACTTATCGCGGAACGGTGGAACCCGGCTGTCCTCCATCTTCAAGCACAGGTACGTGAAGCCGCGAGAAGCCGTAGCTGAAATCCACTGACAAGTACGAAGGCGCGTACACGTCACAATGCCCGTTCTGGTGCACCTACGTCATAAAAATGGCTGCGCCCATGTGTGTTTCGGAATGAATTATCTATTTTTTTGACATGGTACTGTACCGAACTGAGAGAATGAAGGTGCATTTTGGGGAGAGCTGGATATGGGCTTTCAGAATATCACAACCGTTTCGACTATTTGGGATATCGGCATAGCTGACCTTTAAGGTTCTTTATGGCAGACTCATGCTGTCCAGTTAACGTTCGCTTCCGGAGAGATGGTTGCACCGTCGCAAAATTATTTTCGTCGCTTTTATTTCCTCCCGCTCTTTAAGAAAGCAATGTAATCGGCGCCAGCAAGCACAACACGAAAGAAAAAACGAAGCCATTATTTTCGTGCGCAGGGATCTGAAAAAAACTGCAGTAAGCTTCTGGAATTTCTTTATTGCAATCAATTCCTCGACTGTTTCTGTAGGGAATTGCATCATATTGGCCCAAATATCGTGGGCGGCCGTGCCGTGAGAAGCGATTTTCGTACATCTCCCATAGACTCCCATGTATTGAAAATCTGACGAACTTTAATTCGAAAAAATCAGTTGATTGCGTCAGGCCTTCAGAAATATGTGATTTTCTTACTACTTAATTTGTGATCTTTATTACTTTCTAAACTGAGACGTCGTCGTCATTGTGTACGGCTAAGAGGAAGGACAGGCGAACGCTTTAGTTCTGCGTGCACACGCCACACCGGCAAACTTGGATAACTGGCGCTGATGATTAGACTCAAAATTGCGTGTTTCTTGCGATCGTCGCAATAACATTTTAGATGTGCTACAGTGAAGTTCTCGGCCTCTTTGCTATATATCTGTAAATAACGTCCCGAACATGTAATAAAATCATTCCGTTGTGTGTAGTATAACCTTCGTCATGTGCAATTGTTGGTGGCACTGTGGCAGGGTGTAACTCCCGGATTACCGAAGCTACCGGTGACGAGGATTGCGTCCTGAGACTCCGAGCGCTTCGTGATCGATGAGGACCCTAAGACAGTGCACGTGGTTGATAGGGATATTCGCGCTTCTGTCGCTAAACGTCTGCGTGTGTCCTCCGACGGACGCTCAGGACGTTGAGTCCCAGTGTTAAATTCGCTGGATTTCCTTTATTTTTGATGTCCCTACGCATTCACTAAAGAGAAAGGAAATGCAGCGAATTTAACAGTAGGACTCATGTCCTCAGCGTCCGTCGGAGGATACATGCACACGTTAAGCGATAGAAGCGCGAATATCCCTATCACCCTCGTGCACTCTCTTAGCAGCGTCGTACGCAAAGGAGTATCTACCAGGCTGCCAAGGTGTTGTTTATGAGATTCTCACCACAGGTCACTCTGTACGTTCGCCGAACAGGCCATTGTGTCACGTAGCATTACGGGCGAAAGAAAGGGTTCTGTGAAGTGATAATATTTGTCCTCCTACAGCCAAGAATGTGGGTGTAGGAGTGTCTTTCGTGTCGCTTCTTTATTTATGTTACTTTTTTTGCTTTTTTTTTTTTTCAAGTTTCAGTGCATACACGTGGAGGCAGCTAAAACTTAATTCACGGGAATAATTCGCACTGTTTCACCAACATCGATAGGTTACGAGTTCACCTGAGACATTGCGGCTGACTCAGGGGAATCCACAATTCTGCGCATGCGCTGCGGATGACTGGTGGCTTTTCTTGGCTGGAGCTCCACTGATAACGGTGGAGTTCGGCAAGCCCCATGGGCTGCGGCTGCGTTCGCCATGATTCTTTTATCACATGCATTTCATTTCTCTTTCATTTCAGCTTTATTATCATTGCTTCTACGAGTGCAATTCCGAAATTTGCTGCGTTAGCGTCACTGTTGTGTCAGGATAAGAACTGTGTATAATAAAGTTACAGGAAGTTGGACAATGCAGACCGGAATACAATGTCTCCCTGCATTTTCCAGCATAATCCTGGACTGGAAAACTTCAGGTTGCACGTCTTCATTTGCACAGTTTCAGAACGTGTATCTGCGACCATATGAGGACATACACCAGGTATATAGACGGATGTGCGTGCGCTAACTCGCATTGTGGAGTACCCAAAGCACAAAAAGCCGTTGTCAACGTAGCGTGCTGTCTTCTTTCCGTATCATGGCTACGTTTGATCCAAACCAACTCGCTCGCATCAGTGCTCTTGCAGCTTTCGTTTACTTTCCGTCGCAGAAAGGTTGGTGCAGACGTTCGTAAATGTATCCTCACCTATTTATAAATCTGAAAGATAGAAAACACAGGGAGTACTTGAATGGGATCAAATCAAAACTGCATATTTCGCGGTCATCGCACTTGACCTCTCCCACTCATTATTTATTATCTGTCTGTTCCTTCGTCCCTTTCTCTTTTGCGTCGTGTTTACTTCATTATGCATTCGCACCAACTAGCCCAATTGATCGTCGTGGTGCATTATTTATTAACCCTGGAAGTCGCACGACTTTTGTGGGTTGGCGCGTGGCCGGTGTGACATGGCGACCCCCCCCCCCCCCCCGAGCTTCCGAAAGCTTCTTATGCAGAAGTTAGAAGTTAGGAACTCTATGTTGTGAATAAACATAGGTAAGTAAGTCACTCGCTTCTCAACACTTGCCCGATCTGTCAAGGATGCTCACTCAAAAGAAAACCCTTGAATAGCGCAAACTTTGTCCCACTTATCGACCCGAGAAATATTGGTGGGACATCCGGTATATCCAAGCTGAAAGCCGCATTTCTGAAGTCTCTGTTTTTTTCTCCCGATATGGACAAGCAGAATACAACAATGTGTTTGAAACGTTGGCGATAGAATGTTGCATATATACTTTTATGTGTTTTTTTTTTCAGTAATAGCCGCGCTTCAAAAAAAAAAAAAAAAAAGAAATTGAAAAAAAAAAGAACACACGCTGGTCCCAATATGCCGTGCTTCTGTTCAATACGATAATAGGTGATGTTGCCAGAGACAATCTTCTCTTCCTCGTGTTTATTCTTAGAACCTGTCAAATAGACGAAACTTATTGTATGCGTCCCTTTGTTGAATTTTGTGCGTACTATTTACATGTTCATTCAGCCCATTGACATGGCGAAGATGCGTTTCTGTATGTATTGTCAGAGTGTGCCAGTTTTTAGGACATCATCTACACTGGTGTCTGGTGGTTTCTACATTTTGCGTGATATACATTCAGTCTATGTCTACTCTCATGCCGCTTGACTGAGAAGCTGTTCCATAATCATCGTCTTAGTGTCTTAGTGTTTAAATATACTGCTACGACGATTTAGTAGTTCATACTCCGGCACATGACAGATTGAACACCCCTCTTAAAACTATAATCAACATTGGCATTTCAGTTTTCGAAACTGAAGTGATGCTTTGGGTTCAAGTACGTTTGAGATGCCACAGGAAGCCAGCCCGTGAGGTTGGCCTCCTTTTCTTTGATGCAAATACACATGTTTTGGGGCTTTGCTTCTTTTCAATGAACACTTCTTGCGAAAAATCATTTCCTTAAAAATATGATCAATCGCCAGGTTTAAAATTGGCACGTGATTGTGGCAAATTACCGTCATAGGTAATTTATGATATTGGTATCTTATCCTTTCATCAATTTGATTTGGGGCAAAGGGGGCCTTTCTCGCTCGATACAATGTTTCACAGAACGGCGCCACCAGCATCAGTTAACTCAAGCGTCGTCGTCATGGGGTACTGCGAAGCGAGCAGCGGTGACGAAGATTTTTATTCTAAACCTATCTTCCACACCAGCAAAGTTGGATAAATGGCACTGATGATATGTATCACTCAAAACTCGTTTGTCGCGTTTGCGGTGATCGCATTGGTAACACTTATGACTGTAACGTTAGTGTCTGTCCAAAGAGGACTACCTCCATAGGTGGCTCTCCTGCTTGATGACAATACACACTTACGCTTGTCCCATCCTACAGTTGGTAACACCAATTTGTATGACTTTTCATGACACTGGCATATCTAGCGTAAATTGGCCACGAGTGTTTCATTGTTGCTGAGCAGTCCTGCGGCAACTTAAGTTTGTTGATTTGCCCATGACTTTTGCGCCGCAGCGCAAAAGTGATGGGGAAATCAATAGCACTAAGCGCCGCATCATAGCACCGCAAGCGGAACTGCTCCGACGACCTTTTTATGGACCGCACATTCCAAGACACAGCCCACCAGGGGGCGGGCCGCGTTATCTATGGACCCCTCTCCGCCATATGAGGGAACTGCTCCCATTTGCCTCAACTCCACCGCCTACATACGTGGATTTGAAGGGAGACCAGACTGTATTGCATCGGAGAGGAAGAGCAGCCACACAGACTAGCTCCTCCTAGCGTTTGACACGGAATAGACTAGGACTACGTAGACCCCAACTCTAGAGCGATATGAGCTCGATTAATATGTGCGCTGGACGTCCTTCACCATGCAGCAAACGAAGAGTCGCGGAAAGTTGCGTACGTGACAACGCCACACTCTATATGGTCACCTAAAGCCGATGAGATACAAGAAAAGATCTTCCCCGAACAGCACCGGAAGCGATACTGCCCCCACGAACGTTTTATGAGGCGCTCATTCAAGGACACCGCCCGTGCGGGGGCCGACCGCGTTATTAGTGGGCCCCTCTGTTGTATATGTATTGTATTGTACTGTATTGTATAGCCGTCCAGTGTATATATTGTCACCAAGCAGGCGTACTACCTATGCAGCTAGTTCCCTTTGCAGTGACACTAACTGCACCACTGATACGACCACTCACATAGGATTTATTTGATACTCCAATACCCCACCGACCAGAGCATGTGCGTTTTTTCTTGGAGGTGGGTCATTCCACAAGAACTGTCCCAAAATCGTGGCCCCACCCCCACGGACTTTGTCTTTCTTTTTTAATAGTTCGTATCATTGAATTATGAATGTCAGAAAAAATATTTTAGACGAATTCCACGCGGCTTTCACGCGAGGCGGCGCACAAAGTCTGCGGGAGGGCCAAAGAGTAGGGTGCGTTGAATGGCTTCTTCGTAGCGAACGGTTCAAGATATTTGAGATTTGTCAATACCAGACTGATCAGGAAGCACTGCCCCTTAGTTCTAAGTGAAAAAAAAAAAGAATTGGGATGGCAACGTATATTTAAGGCGCACCACAGGCTATAACTGTTGCGTTTTTGTCGCATGTTTGGCATTTTTCCCTGTTCACTGGAAGCACGCACAAGTGCGAAATTTGGTGTCCTGATAGATGTGGACTAGGTTAACATGTAGAAGAAATTTCATTACTTCAGTTAAAGGGGAAGGCTGCGGAATGTGATGGGCAATATGCAGATTTTCGAAAATTGCCAGTATTCGAAGGAATAAAAGGTGAAGTTGCCTTCGTGGTACAGACATGCCGTCAATGCTAAAATGAAGCTCAGCCTGTCCACTTCAAAATACGAAATATATGGTAACGATATAAAAACTCTCCAGGGCATTTTTTTTTTTATTTTATAAGTAATTTTTCAAATCTCTGTCCCAGATGCAAGCAGGCGCCGCCCCTCTTCAACTTGAGATACTTGAAACGCTATCCGTGTTTGTTTATTTGAGCGAGACGCGCTGATTTTGATATTGTCTGAGCATGTGGGCACGCAAACTGTGACAGATTCAAAGTACTCTTGATATAATATGGGACACAGAACACACACAGTGTTATGTCACATACAAAGTACACGGAAAACATTGACATTTGCAAATCCACAGTCAATGATCAACCAGCACGTGTGATATAGTGTTTCCTGACGTACTAAGGTGCGCTCGCTTGTACTTGGCGTAGTGACGTGTGAAGTTTTTCTTCTGTGGATGCTGATATCACATGTACCTTCACTGTGTTAGTTGAGACGGATTCAAAGTATTGAAGTCCTCGTGTTCAAGGAATGGCTCAAGCCATTTCATAGCGATCCTGCAACGCAGCCTGCTCCGCCTATACATCTCCAAAGGACACCCGTATGGGCAATATGTTCTGAAGGCTTTCTTAAACCCAAAGGAATAAATCCAGTGGATTTAATATCTGGCGATCAAAATGCCTCTGCAGATTAGCGTTTGCCGCCATCCGCTTAACAGTGCCATCGCATGCTCCTTTCCCGTGGGACGTACCAAAAAAGTCCCATGTTGCCGATATTCCAAAATGCTCTTCATGAAAGGAAATGTTCACAAAATTCTTTTTGTTCTGATATTGAGAAGCAGCGCCGTCCGAGAAACAGTGCAACTTTTTGATGTGTGCGTGAGCGGGTAGGAAATGCTGGAGGAACTTCTTTTGGTACAATAGTACAGAAGCGTTGTCGTGAGTCAGGGATGCAGATATAATGACGTAAGACAAATGCTGCAGGGTTGGGTCAGATTGGCAGAAAAAATACACCACTGTGGGATGCACAGTTGCCTGGGAAGTGTTCCAGTAGAAGGACTGTGGTGAATTTTGTGCCAGAAAGCAGTAGTTTTCTGAATAATCCAGTTGACCAATCGCTTCACTGACGGGAAGGTCAGCCTTGCGCTGTCGCAAGTAAACCGACTGCGACGAGCTGACGACGTGATGTCCCTTTAGTGAATTTAGTTCAAGAATCAACTTCTCGGAAAATTCCTCTATGAGAAGAAGTACTGTTTGAAGCGATGCTCTATGGCCAGGTACCCGCTGCTGAAATGTGATGGTGTCCTGAAACACGTCAACATGACCGAGCTTATCAGTGAGTTTGGGGCGTAGAGGTTCCAACCCCGGGCAATGGGGTGCATCGTTCAAGCATGCAGTCTCCCTTGTCGATGGCACAGACCATTAGCCGCAAAAGGTATTTGTACTTTTCCTGGATTCCCGTAGCATGAAGGGTCATCTTCACGTTTTGATGATAAGAGCACACGCAGATCAATGCGTTCTTGGGTCTCCAGCAAGCACTCACCAGGGACGCCTCAGGGACGGAAATGTAGAAAATTCAGCTTCTAGTTGTTGGGTTGCTTGTCTTCCATATGGCTTCCTTCAAGCCCTTAAGCATGAGCCTCTCCTGATGACCCTTGAGAAATTCCTTTTGTCCTGGCATGCAGTAGGATATGAAGTCATCTTGGTAAAACTTCTCAATTGATTCCTTGGTCAGAAGAGACAGCGGAGCCCTCCATTTCGCTGAAGATGGCTCGTTCAGGACGCCCATCGCGCTTATAATTTCTCGTGCTCGGCGAACAAGACGTTCCGAAGCAAAAAAAACTCCATTGTTTGTTGCTTCGACCACGACGATGGAGCCAAAGTTAGGATCATGAGGTTTTTTGATTGGCTCTGTTCAGCCGAATATTTCTTCCTCAGCTCCTGAAGCAGGGATTCATAATATTCCGCGGTTATAGGACAGGACTCTCCTGAAGCGGGTGCCATCGGTATGCCCAACGAAGCTTCCGGGGCTTTCCTGACTTTGCACTCTATCCTACGGAGCTTCTCCTGTGCATACTTTTGTCTCTGGGGTAGAGCCCTTTTCCGTCTCAACAGTTTCACCAAGAAGTTCCAGTGACTCGTTGAACGACTGCAGTGTGTCCTGATCTGCGTTCGGCAGGTCACGACCTGGGTTGGACAGTGGCTCCGTCCCACTAGAAGTATCAAACAGGTGCTTCATGCACAGCATGTAACATTTGGGGCAAAATCTAGCCGAAGCCTTGCTGTGTTCTTTGATAGAGTTGACTATATTATTTTAGTTCCGCGCACTCTCTTGCTGTGTTGTCCAAAGGGCCCGAGGCAACACTTGGATGTCGTCCTTAAGGTGTACTTCGCCGGATGACCTCAAAAGCCTATTGTAGCGTCTACGCGTACACCTCGAGAGAGTGAGATTTATAAAAATCTGAATTTGAAGATCATCTCGAGGGGGCATAAACAATGATGCTGAAAACTGTATAAATTTACATTGTCAGATTTTACAGATTTACATTGTCTTGCAAGATCCCTCCTAGCTAATCCTACAGCTAATGTCGTACAACGCTGGACAAGGGTTTGTGGAATATGGTGGTTTGTGTACGCCTGCTGGTGGTGTTCTGTGCAGATAACGAGCACTGGAAGGATTTCGCCCCCTTATTTCATCTATTCTTCGAATCCCTGAACCACACAAATGCCGACAGAATCACTCACAGCATCTAAGATAGTCAAATATTCGGTCATGGAAGCCATTACTCGCATAACGCAACAATTATCCCCACCAATGAAGACTGAAGCTGTTTTTTTAGCAGCTGTTAAACGATAGATACGCTTCTAAAAAGACATCAGACACAGGGGGCATCCCAGCAAGAAAAAAAAAATCACTGGGGATAGCTTGAGCCAGACCACGTCACTGTCTCAATCGTCGTCGTCGTTGGATACCGCTAGGGAGCCCGGGAGGCGACCACTTAGATTGTTGCCGCTTCCGCCACACCAGCAAACTTGTATAGCTGGCACAGGTGAGGGGTAACTGTCACGAGAACCCAAGTTGCGTTTGTAGCCATCGTCGAAGTAGCATTTGTACGTCAGGTGGAGTGTGAACTTTAGTGTTTCAGTCGTTTTCAGTCGTTTCGAAGATCTATCAGGTGGTTCGACACGGACACCGATGATAGCCCTTACGTGCCACAGGTGGCGCTTGCGATCCCAATGAAGGCTTCTGAGGGATCTCAGGCGGTTGCTGTTTTGTGGTCTATTTTTGAAGCGTGATGTGGGCAAGCAAACGCGTGTCCCATCCTACAGTTGGCGATACATGGTAGCCCTGTTGATAAAAAAAGACATATTGGTATTTATATGAGAAAAGCAACGTGCGCTATGAAGAAGCGAATGAGCATATGTGCAAAAGTAATGAGCGCAATGCGTGCCGCTATGAGCAGTATGAGACTGGTACAGCCATAAGAAAGTTGGACTAAATTGTATGTGCACACGTGAAATGAGCACTATGAGAAGGAGAATAAGTAATACGAAAACGCTCATACCGTACATCACCTGTATGAGCACTGTCACTGACGTTCCATGTGAGAGGAAAACTATGGCGCTGCCTTACATGCTGGTTTTGCAGACAGTGGACATGGCGTTTTATAACAAAACATAATTAATCAATTAATTACCTACTCCTGAAAAGCCTAAGATAGACATATCGTGACCAGTCATTAAACAAATAAGTATACTGTTGCATAAAAGTTGTGGCTTGTCGCGGAGAGAAGTAGACAGGCAGACAGCTTAGGAGGCAACAGAATCAGACTGCACTCGGCTCGCTAAGAACTCGAGCCCGTGAGCGCGCGTCAGCGTTTATTTTTGGCGCGTATCTTCCGGTGGCGCCGACCTGCGGCCGCTACAGGGCTCCCCCCCCCCCCCTCAGAGTGGAGGCGACGTGGGGCTGGGGACACGAAGTGGAGCTGCCCAAGTAACTCTACGACGAGGCTTCGGAGGAGATAAGGCGGGGGAAGAGTCCTCGAGAGCGAGTGGGGGAGCGGGGGCGACGGCTGCAAGGTAGGCCGGCTTGAGGCGGCCCAGCGAGACGACTTGGCGCTGGCCCGCGATGTCGATGGTGAAGGTTTTGCTGTTTCGGGAGAGAACACGGTACGGGCCATCGTAGTGTGGCGAGAGCGGCTTCCGCACAGCATCATGGCGCAGGAACACGTGGGTGCTCGTGTTGAGGTCGGGGTGGAGGAAAACTTTGGAGGGGGGCGGCGTCCTGGAGGGAACCGGCGCCAGGCCACGAAAGAAACGCCGGAGCTGCTGGACGTACTCGGCCTGGGGAAGAGAACGTACGCCGTCGGGATCGCTCCAAAAGTCACCAGGAAGACGCAGTGTCGTCCCGTAAACCAGCTCGGCTGCGGTGCAGGAGAGGTCCTCCTTGAAGGCCGAACGGATGCCCAGCATGACAACAGGCAAGTGATCCACCCAGCTGGTTTGGGCCTCGCGAGCGATGAGCGAAGCTTTCAGCTGACGATGAAAGCGCTCGACGAGGCCGTTGGAGGAAGGGTGGTATGCCGTGGTGCTGATATGGTGAACACCGAGGAGAGCCATCAGGTTCTTGAAAAGGGCACTCTGGAATTGTCGGCCCTGGTCTGTGGTGATGCGCGTGGGACAGCCGTAACGGCCCACAGAACCAGTAACCGCCCATCAACATCCAGCGAACGTCGGGTTGTGGATGTTGGGTACGTCTCGCGAACACATTTGCTCCCGGCTACGTTTTAACTACGCCCGTACTACCGTGCTAATCAAGAGAAAATTATGCGAAATGGACGTCGTAGGACCGCCGATGCGGATCTTCGAGGGACCTGTGGGGGGTTCTGTATTCCGGGTCCATAGGTATCGCGCACCTATGAAAATATCGTAATTTTAATCATGAGATAAACACAACGACGCAGGTGTGTACCCAAAATACTTTATTTCTATGTATACTGTATTTACATGTGCATTCGTACATGCCTGCCAGCCCATGAGCAGTACAAATAATGAAATAATGTGACAAGGTGCTATGTCCAGATCATTCCCTTTCATACAGGTCTTCATCACAATATCACAAAGTTATGTAAACAAGAAAAAAAAATCATATTACTTGCCGTATAATGAGTTGGCATCTTGTATGGAATCGATGCAACTGTATCCTCACGCTCCTTCACGCCTTATGAATGACTACCAGTCTCTTTATATTGTTCCTTTCTGTGTCTTCCGCCCGCTGGAATTCACTGGCCAAGTTCTGCCGCCCAGGCACACTGATAAAAACGACAGACATAATACGGGCATCATCGTCTCTGCCTATGGCACATACGCATACCAGCGTTTGGCCATACTTCCCGTTTACCTAGCATTCTTACCTGTAACGCATAAGACAGTCAGTAATTCTAAGACTGCTTATAGAGAAAACATCCCACACTCTTTGGGAGACGCTGAAACGCACACAGC
Organism: Ornithodoros turicata; assembly: GCF_037126465.1. NCBI lineage: Eukaryota > Metazoa > Arthropoda > Arachnida > Ixodida > Argasidae > Ornithodoros > Ornithodoros turicata. The sequence goes on along the minus strand of NW_026999372.1, from coordinate 174,541 downwards.
AATGAATGGCTGATGCTGAGCGGTATAGCCGTTTATGCCTGAAAGAACATTAAGAACACAGTGAGTGGAACACAAAATAAAAGTAGCAGACACGTGCTAATATGTCTCTATTACAAGCTCAGCCAGGATCGATTGCATTTTTTTTTCAATAGCCAGTGGGCTACAGCAACTTGAAGAACAAAGAAGTCTAAAACGCGAGCGCTAACAAACGAAGACACCACGGACGTTTACCTGTATTTCGGTCCTAGAAGTAGCCCCCGATGGAGAATCCGTTGCCTACAAGGCATATGCACCTAACTCTTCACAAAATTCAAGCTGTACTGGTGCTGTTCGCGTTGAAAATTACCATATTACTCCAAGTCATTGCAGACGCCGCCATGTTTCTCCAGCCTCTCCAGCGGCGTTTGAAATCATCCGCACAACGGGCTATGGCATCACGTGACTCTATCTTCTGCGCGTTGCGAAACAAAAAGCGTTCTGCGCAGATTTCTCCTTTGGCGGCGACGCAGTCAGACGACAGAGCGGGAGAGAAGGAGGAGGCGCAGGGCCAAGACCGAAAAGGAGTGCTCGAACGGCTCTTTGTGGACACAGTGCGGATGGGGTGCGCACGGTGTCCACAGGGTGATATATGTGGGACGTCTGCTGCTGTATACTCATTGGAGCACTCCAACTAACGCGTCCAGGAGGCGTTCAATGGATGTTCACTCTAGGCTGCGGATGCTCGGACCCTTGTCGGCTGTCCAGGGGCGGTTACTGGTTCTGTGGGGGGCGATCCAAGTTGAAACGAGGGCGCGGGCTACGGTATCCGCCGTGATGTCACTGATGGGGACGGCCTCAGGCCAGCGGGTGTAACGGTCGACAATGGTTAGTAAGTAGCGTTGGTCTCGGATCGGTGGTAAAGGGCCCACAAGGTCGACGTGGATGTGGCGGAAGCGACCGTCGGGTGGGGGGAAGTGGCCAGGAGGGGACTTAGTATGGCGAGTGACTTTGCTCTTCTGGCAGGCAGTGCAAGATCTTGTCCGGCGCCGGACATCGGTGTTTATACCAGGCCAGACATAACGTGAGCACAATAGCCGCTGCGTAGCCCGAATGCCAGGATGACTAATGTTGTGCAGCGCCTCAAACGCGGAGAAACGAAGCGTAGAGGGCAGGTACGGACGAGGCGCAGAACCGGAAACGTCACAAGCGATACCGCAAGGTGCAAGAGGCAGGGAAACATACTCCAGGCGGAGGGAAGATTGGGTTGTGCCAGGAGACAACAGGGCTTGAAGCTCTTGGTCGCAGGCCTGCGCAGCTGCGAGAGCATCGAGTGTGAGAACAGGAGCAGAGATAGCCTCGATGCGCGAGAGGGCGTCCGCCGCTTGATTGTCGGTCCCGTGAATGAAGCGAATGTCCGTGGTGTACTCGGAAATGAAGGAGAGGTGACGAAGAGCAAATCGGGCTTCGATTTGCAGGAACCATGCCCGAGGGTTCTTTGTCCAAAAAGGGGGCAAGTGAACTTCTACGCCAACCGTGCCGACGGAGGGGTTCTGAGAAGCTGAGCGGAATGGGGCGACGGTGGCTCCCAAGGGGCGTCGGGGGGAATGTTCATTGTTCGGGTCACCAGTTGTGGCATGTCGCGGAGAGAAGTAGACAGGCAGACAGCTTAGGAGGCAACAGAATCAGACTGCACTCGGCTCGCTAAGAACTCGAGCCCGTGAGCGCGCGTCAGCGTTTATTTTTGGCGCGTATCTTCCGGTGGCGCCGACCTGCGGCCGCTACAAAGTCATAGGTGCGCACACCAGCGCTAGATATATTTCACCGCCAAAAATGCACACGTTTCTTTCAAAAGCGTGGGCTCTTCTAATTCCCCATACAATCCTGCTATGTCAAGTTCTCGAGGCGCCACTAATAAATAACCCGATGACGACTTTGATTACTAATCCAGGAAAGTGATAATTCCAGTGATATATGCACCTCTGTGTCCTCTCTGCGTAAAAAATATGGCTATATACGTACGTCTTTTAACTTAAATTTCCAAAATGAGGAAGCAGTTTAAAAGTTGGCGAGTCGTCGAATAAACAGCAAACGTGGTTTATTAAACCACTTGGTAGCAAAAGCACAAGAGTGATAGGTCTCTGAACACAACTGATTCCAAATAATGAATGCCCCAGCCTCGTGAGCACAAGCATTTAAGTGTCGCGCCGAAAAGTCTAGAAACTGCACGTGCGTTTGCAAGAGCGCAGGCGATGAGTCTGGAAGCGTCTTGCTTTTTCTTCAGCACGCGCCGGGATGGTGGTGGTGGTGGTGGTGGTGAAAGGGCTGGCCGTTGTCGGCCTCACGTATGTGGGCAACGTCACGACTGACGCCCTGGGGAAATGTGCGTCCTGGGCCGTCTTCTACCGATTTATTTATACCGATTATTTATACCGATTCGTGCCTGCCCTGGAAGTTTCTCGAAGATGATTCGTGGCAATATATTTTCGAATATTTCACAAAATATGCAGTTGATCACTTCTAAAGCTCCAGATAAACACGGTACAAAGGTACAACGAATGTTAATCATGCATAAAGGGCAACCTCCATGGAGCGAATTTTTGCAACGAAGTTCGCGCGGCAGACTGTCACGTGCGTTCCGACGCCAGTTGTTCGCTGATACCACCTCCATGAGGCGAAAAACCAGCGGCCGGCGTCGGGAAGTCTTGCGCTGATGTCAGTGTTGTCAGAGCACAAAGTGAAGCTTAGTTACATTAGTTCATCGAAAAAATGCGCTTAATATCACAAAGTTTGCAACTAAATGCATCAACTTCCAAAAAAAAACGGTACGTAGTAATGTACCGAGAAGCATATTCTGTACCGCTTAGGGAAAAGGATTTTCTCGGTAAAGGACGCCTTGCGTTCTACCGGAGAATGTGCTCGCTCCCAAACACTGTGCAGCGGTGGCAGTGGTCGTCTGTTATCGTCTTTCTCGTGGTGCAGCGAGCTTTATCAGCCAACATCTTTGACGTTTTGCTTCTCATTCTTCGTGTCGTTTCCTATATTGCTATCCGTGGTTGTTGAAACAGCGAACGACAGCGTAAACACCTGTCGTTGGCAGCGACCTTCGCTGGATAGGGGTCATGGGTGCTAGCTACCGCTCGCTTCTTCTTTTGAAGAAGAAACTACTGCTTCAGAAAAAGAAAGAGCAAGAAAGAAAGAAGCGGAGGTTCTGGATACATCCCTTGTGGTTGACGAGGAAATCTGAAGGAGAGTTCCACACTGCGGTAAGCAAGTTCAGTGCGTTCCAGACCAGTTCCAGTTATAGTTCACAAGCAGTCGTATACTATTGTATGGAAATAAGTTGGACGGGTGATAGTTTTTTTGGTAACATTTTATATTATTGGTCTTTCAGATGCAGCTGATGAGGGGTGACCCTCCTCTTTTCTTCAAGTACTACCGAATGCCACCAAGTAGGTTTGACGAGCTGCATCATATTGTGCGCAGGGACCTCACAAAGGCATACCTCTGTCGCGAACCAATATCTTCACAGCAGAGACTTGCCATCACTCTCAGGTACAATCATATCTTATGTTATTCACACATGAACACAAGACATACTTTTGCATACAGGTATCTTTCTTCGGGAAACGCCATCAAAGAAGTCGCACTGTCGTTCAGGGTGTCACCCGAAACGTGCAGGCGTATAATCTACCACACATGTGGGGTTCTTTGGAAACGCTTGAAGCCACTGTACCTGCCAGTGAGTACAATTCACGTTCTTGGGGAGGGAGGGGGTAGATTAGAAAGAGTATTTGTGAAATTCTACCGTTGAATCCTGGAGTGAGAAAAGCCCATTAACAAATCTTACTGTTGTCCTTCTGCATATAATTTAAATGGTTTGAGGCATCTGGTTTTAATGAGTAGTTGTTGTGCAGGGTTGCCACTCAATCAGTTGTCCATCTGAGGAAAGCGTGTAACTTATTTTCAGATACCATCAAAGCAGCAATGGCTGGACATTGCTCAAAGGTTTCATGCACGGTGGGACTTCCCGAATTGTCTGGGTGCTGTGGATGGTAAGCACGTTCCAGGCCCCACCGAAGAGCGGCAGCAACTACTTCAACTACAAGGTAAAACATGTGCTAAGTCCTTGAGCCTCACCATCTGCAAAACATTATATTTCTAAAATTATGGGGTTTCATACTTTGATGGGCATTAGCTAAGCATGTAATATTAACACGTGATTGTTATATTCCCCTGTACATTTGCAGAAGACGTTCTCCATCGTTTTGATGGCGGTGGTTGATGCCAACTACAAATTTTCTATGGTTGACGTTGGCGCGTCAGGAAGGCACAGTGACGGAGGCATCTTCAAGGCTTGCGAGTTTGGACAGCAACTGGTGAATGGGACGCTAGACATTCCGGGTCTTGCGAAGCTCCCCAACAGCAACAGAGTCGCACCGCATGTATTCGTGGGCGATGAAGCATTTCAGCTTCGCCCGGACTTCATGCGCCCCTTTCCTGGCAAGGCCCTGGTACCAAGCCAGGCAGTCTTTAACCACAGGCTAAGCAGGGCCAGGTATGAAACTACTAATGATGCCTTACAGTACAGCAACAGCTGAAGGGGGCTTTCATAGCGATATAGTCAATAGTAGTAACCGTGCTGTGCTTGTACAGAAAAGCAGTGTATCCATGAAGGTGTTGTTGCATAGTACTCAGTTTATCCAGTGCTGGTATCTCTACTGTGACCCATCCCAGTAACAGTCCTTGCAGCACTGGAATTATTATTCATCATGAGTATTTTTTCATGAGTATTCAGATCATACATCAGAGTGTCTACCAATCCAGAAAACCTGGAATCACCAGGAAATTTTGGTGAAACTAGAAAAGCCAGGGGATTGTCATGGCATTTGCAGAAAAATGCTGCTGAAGTCAGGGGAATTCACAAGAAAGTGCTGTCACAACGCCCAGTGAATCCGGTGAGCCGGTTGACTGTCATGCTACAGCAATGTGGCTGTGGGGAGCCGTTCACCGGTGTGACAAACACAGAGGCACAAAATGAGGGCAGCATCACAACTACCCAATAAATGATCCGTTTTATGGGGACTTGTTACAAAAATTAGTAGCAGACTCTAACTTGCGTTTTGGTTAGGTCAGGAAATTAGCTTGAAATAGTCAGTAAAAAAAGTCTGAGAAAGTGCTAGACACCCTGTACATTTTATGTATTCAGAACAGTATTCAGCACATCCATATATATTTCAGGCGCATCGTTGAAAATGCATTTGGGATCCTTGCTGCAAGATGGAGGATCCTTCTTTGCCGTATGAACTTGCTACCACGAAATGCAGAAGTTGTTGTCCTCGCGTGCTGTGTGCTCCATAACTTTCTCTGTGCCGCACAAGACATTGCCTACATTCCACCAGGCTATACAGATTATGATGACAGTCACGGAAACATTTTACCCGGCACATGGAGAACCGAAATCCAAACCAGTGATCTCCTCAACCTGGAAACAACATCAAGTAGAAACTTCAGCAGAAATGCCTCAGACACAAGGAATGTTTTTGTGGAACATTTTATGAATGAAGGTGTTGTACAGTGGCAGTGGGCCCATGCAGGGGTTCAGTCACAAATGCGCTATTAACAAACATTTTATTGTGTGCCCCCCACTTTGTATCGTTTGAGTACTTGCAGCATCTCAATCTCAATGTCCGGCCATGTATCTTTTGGACAGTCTCGCATTCTGTGCGCGATAAGTTGCCCAAACATAAAGGGCTCATCATCTATTTTTAGGAGATCGTCCACCTTCTCAATTTCGGCATCTAATGGACTCTTTCTCTTTGTGGCTCGCCGCCTTTGAACGGATTGTGTCATGGGATGTCGTGATGTTGCAGTGGCACATGCAGTGGTGTCTTGACTTGGTTGGTGGGTTATTTGGAGGATCCCTGGGCACTGTGGTGTCACTGATTCGTCCATACACGTCTGTCTATCTTGTGTGTCTATAGGGGTGAAGAATCAGTGGTGAAACAGGAACTGTAGTACGCAATTTAATTGGCAGTATGTTATAAATACATATTTAACTGGTTTTGGCTGAATGTAACGATTGCGTGCAGGTAATCATTGTTATAGCTGTAATTAATGCACCCCCTTAATGTACTATAGGTGCAGAGTGGTCTTCATAGCAGTGTCTCATGTACTCTGGTATCACTGCACGTTGAAGTAACTGTTGCCAATCAGTTTGAATAATGTACAACATGTGTGTGTGTAGCTTAATGTTTTGTGCGAAGGGTACTACTAAATTAATTTTAAGATGCACAGACTTGCGAGTCACTGGCTTTTATGTTTTTTGGTTGCAGTGAAATAGTTTCTTACCTTCCTGCTCATCATAGGCAGTCATGAGGAGTGACTCTACACACACTCCTCCAGAGCTGGGAGCCTGCACTGTTGTCATGTTTCTTGTCGTGCTGATCGGAAACAACACAAGCGTGGTGTAATCAAGCTATTTCCGTGCACAGCACACGTGCCTTTCAATGTGATACTATTAGACCACTGTACAACATGGTCATAGCCAATAAAGTGGTGCTCTGTTTGTGTTGGTGTGGAGAGAGCAACCTCATACTTTTGCATGGTGATGTACATTTGCTCACTAAAGAAATAATGCATATGGCTGCAGACTCTCAACAAAAATCATGTTTATATACATATACAGAGAAGAGCAGTGCCCAGGGCTGCACTACAACAACAAAGCAAGGTAAAGGAATCATATCCTGGTAGTGTAATACTACATTGTGGGAGTCTGCCAATGTAGGTGTCAGACATAGAAGATTGATCTCTGCTGGGAGAAAATCTATTGACATTTAATGTACCAACAACATCACATCCAGGTTTTGCTGTACAACACATGATAAAGTGCAACGAAGACAGGTCAACACGACACTGAGGACGCGCTCATTCATTCGCCTCATTATTTTAAGCTTTGTTGTTATGTCATACAATTAAGTACTAAGTAATAATTGCAAGAACCAGACATGGGACAAACGTTTAGTCAAGAATGCTTACTGAAAACTGTACTTACTCGCCCACATCTGCTTGGTCCCTTAAAAACATCAGGGACCAAAAATACGGCCATCGAACCTCCTTCGTGGCACCCGCTCCCGACCCACTGGGTACACCGGCCTTCCAATTTTTATATTTCTTAAGGAAGGTGTCGCGCAGGCTCTTCCATCGTGCCTGCACGGTCGATCCTACGAATGAAACGAAAATAATGTCCACTGAAGTCAAAGTGTTCCTCAGTGAGGTTATCTATGTCAACAGAATTCCACGTTAAAATTAGCCACCTTAAAATTAGGACATTAGCTTACCGTCTGGGTCACCCCCGACTTCGGAGATAACTTCCTCCCACACAAGGACCTTTTTCCGGTGGTCTTTATAATGTGCATTGCTGCAGTCCCACAAAATTGGCCTGATTTCAACAGCAGTAATCAGTCTGTCGTTGTACTCTAGCCTTACAACCCTAGGCATCGAACTACCCGCCCGCGATTCCATTTACCAAAACTTTGGCAAACACTTGAACATAGCAGACGACATAGCAGACGACAAAACAGCGAGACGTAGGTGGCGCAAAATCGTTGCGGAAGTGCGCTTTGATTGGCCCTCTCACATTCTGCAGCAGCCGACGCTTCCGGAATTCGCCGACGCTGGGCGAAAATATCTGGCATGGGCAGATCGGCGGCGGACGCTCACATTTTTGATGCCGCGTTTAGGGCGTCCGACGCTGAGCGAAGTTCGCTGCTTATTCGCTGTACATTCGCTCCATGGAGGTTGCCCTTTAGCATATTCTTGTTACATTTCCGTTATATCCGCTCAGGACGCGCAATCGGGCAGTGTACCGCCTTAGCGGCGGTGAATCGCCCACGTCTTCATCATCCTACGTATGTGTGCGTGTGTTGTTACATTTCGCTTTAGTGAAATGCAGCTATTACCCGAAACAATATATACGTACAGCTTTGTATTGCCAACGTTTCAAACACACTATTTTAATCTGGTTGACGATATCGGGAGAAAAAGAGACTTCCGAAATGCCGGCCGCTTTGAGCTTAAACATACCGGGTGTCTCACGAATCACTCTCGGCTACATAGTTCATACACAGGTGGCGCAATTCAAGGGTTTTCTCTTCAGTGAGCATTCTTGAGACATCGGTCCAGTATTAAGCAATGAGTGACTCATCAGCTACGTTCATTCAATAAATATAGTTCCCAACTCCTAAGTTCTATATAGGAGTGTTTCGGAACCTCGCGAGGTGGGAGGTGGGTCGTTGGCACATGACAATTTGCAGCGAAGACGACAAAAGTAACACAAACGCAGCCAGCGAATGTGAAACTTTCAACCTTTGATCATTACCAATCTTTACACATGAAAATTGGTTGAAAGTTCCATGTTCCCTGTCCGTCCATGTGTTGCTTTCTTCGTCTTCACTTGTGACTCTCTAAAGCTGTCCTTGCGTCTGGTTTTTACTGCATTGGTATTACTAGTACATTCCTACCTAAAGTTCCGTGCAAACCCTACATGGTCGATTTGTAATATGGTGCCTTCAATGCCAAATGCAACGGTCTAGTTGAGTCGCAGGTTTGGTCACCTCCCAAGAAAATTCGAGTGAGGATCCTCAGAGTCCAGGGACTTGAAACGGAGATTTTTGGCGCGTTCTTTTCCGCAGTTGTTAATAAGTTCCTGCCGAATAGATTAAGAAATTGAACTGACTGACCTCCAGTGCAACCCACTGATAAGAACAAGGCCCACGAGACAGTCGACAGCTTAAATACTTGTGTTAACCGGCGCAACAGCAAAAAAAGAACGTAAAACAGTACTCCGCTGTTTCACATGTCCCGCAGGGCGGGCAGCCGTCAGAGCGAGGGATGTGAAACCGGCGTAGTTCTCTCGCGGAGAAGAATACCGTCGTGGACCATTGAGTAGTGGCATAGGCCATAGGCATTTCTAAGCTAGAAATATGGAGTTTGCTGTAGGACAGCCACACACGAATATGAGATCAACATCGTTTCTGAAGTTCGAGTGCTATGGCGAAGCAACTTTCTGTTCACTCATAGCTGATGTCTCAAGTGTAAGATTTCACAGTAGAGCAACTGTATATTGACTGCACAGGTGGACCCACTGACAGGTGCAGCATGATAGAGAACAGGTCCACATCTCTTTTCTGCTTGCGTAGGCGTCTCTTGTCCCGCCACAGAGGGACTTATGGCAGCTGGTATGTCGTAAGATCAAGGTCCTTCAACCGCTCAGAGTTGCTTGCCCATGCAGATGCTTTTCTGATGTGGATATGACTTGGGTGCTTATACATGAGCAAGAAAGATCAGAATAGGAATCAGAAACGTGAAAAAACCAGCAGCACTCCAGGAGACACATAGAAGCGAGACAGGCGACTGTGATGGCGACGGCAGTTGAACGAAGTGAATTCGTATCTGTCGCCATGAACATGAGACCAGGCATCAGTTAAGTCAATAGCGTTCACAAGGCGTCCGAGTTCTCTGCACGCCTGCCTACCGTGTTGGCGGTCGATCGAGCAATTAAAATTGCCTGCATGTATCAGGTATTGGTTCCAAAGTGAAGGCCGATCGCTCAATACGACGTAGCCGCGCCTAAACATGTACAATTCGAAATAATTTGTCGTCAAGCTCAAGCTCCAAGATGCTACTCTCCCATCCGTATCGTTGTCAAACCGCCGGGTGGTTTCGCCCAGTCGGTAGCATCCAGTCGTTTGGCTCGCTTGCAAAACCCACGCATATTTAAGGTAGCGATGCGAAGCAAGGAAACAAAAAGAAGATAATAAGAGCACAAACATACACTTAATAGATAGTCAGTCAAGTGACGTCAGGATCGTCGGGTATCACCGATGGTTTTGAGCACTTTGTTGAGGTACTATACAAATGTGCAGAAAAGTGTCGTTTCCGTAGCTGGTGGTATGTAGTCTTCGTTTGACGTTACGTGTGGTGTCTCACAAGGATGCCTTCTCTCCCCCGCCTTGTATGCCCTTGCAACCAACCCCCTCCTCGAGAGGCTGCGTTCTGTCCCAGTTATCCTAAGGCAACCTAATAAATGTCCACCGTTGACGATGTCTCCATCATACTCCGCGGGAGAGTTCCCTAGAGAAAGTGTTGCAAGCATTTGAAGACTACGGTACAGGTTCCGGAGCAAGCTTGAACTGATCCAAGAGTGTCGCTCTTATTTTAAAAGTTTGTCCAACCTACGGTGCACCGTTTGAATCCCTGTAAGACCTCAGGTTAAAATCCTGAGAGTTGGTTTTGACAGTGCAGCGGTCTCTGCAGTCAACTATGTTAGAGTATTCAGCCTCTATTCAGAAAATTTTCCGAAACAGAACCACGAGCGATATTGCCTTGACGACCCCGGCAGGTAATATATTCTATTCACTCGATGCAACGAAACAGGAAGAAGGACGGACACGGAAGACGCGCTAAGTTTCAACCAGGTTTATTACAACTGACGTGGAAGACCTTCATAGGCACATGTATCGTCCGGTTTACCAATGGCAGCGTTATCCATACCGGTTTTGGCTCCCAATTGGCACATCACGTTGGTGTGTGTGGATGTGAGCCCTTGTATAAAGACACGAAAACAATCAAATTTCCAAAGGACCTGCACACACGCCACGTAGTCGAATCAACAGCGCTTCTCACAGATAAGCAACTTGGCCTTATCAACTCAAAAACCTGGTATGGATAACGCTGCCATTGGATAACCGGATGATGCATGTGCCTGTGAAGATCTTCCACATCTATTGTAATAAACCTGGTTGAAAGTTAGCGTGTCTTCTGTGTCCGCCCTTGTTCCTGTTTCTTAATATCTGTTTCTGTTTATCTCCTTAATTAACAAAGAAAATTCTTTACGCTGAGTGCGCGGAACCGGCAACCGTTCTACGAGCCGCACGGTGGCCCAGGGAACAGTCGAGAGCAGAACTACTTGTGTTAACGCGCGTCGTGGAAAAACAGGAACGTGACAACGCCTAAAAGAGTGCTCGACCGTTTCACACATTCCGCAAGAGGGGCAACTGTGAGTGCGAGAAATATGAAAACGGCGCAATCGCTCGCGAAGACGAAGAACATCGTGGGTTATCTTCCACTGAGGACAGGCGCGGCGGCCATTTAGCTAGCCCGCAGTGAATCGACGCCAAGGCAGTTTCGTCGCCACCGCAGGGACTGCGGGACAGGACTGCAACTTCCTTATACCCGTATAAAAATCGCTGATAGCCCATAACTGGATGTCAGCGTCAGGAACCTTGGGTCGTAAATGTCTTACAACATCAACAGAGTCACTGTATTGGTCAGGCAGGACTGCCTCACCAATCATAAACATCAGGCAATCATCAGGCAGTCATCCACATCAGGCCATGCCTCGAAATAAATGCACGATTGATGTGCAAGGTACTTGGCGAGCACCACCGACAACGCTAAACGCCCTGGACACGTGCACGGTGCAAGCGGAATATCGCGACGCGAGAAAAACGGAACGCGTGCCTAGTGACGGCAGTACCGATTAGTGGTGGCGGCGTGGCAACAACTCCTAGGAACCACAAGCAACTGTAGTACAGGTCACTAGCAGGTGAGCGCGAAAACTGATGGGCAAATCAACGACCTTAAGCTGCCGCAGGACAGCTCTGCAACGATAAAACACACGTGGTCAATTTACGCTAGATATGCCTGTGCAATCGAAAGTCACACCAAGAGTTTTGACGTCTTGCCTCACTGGAACAAGGACAGGAGCTCTGCAGGAAGGCTGGAGGTTCAAAAACAGTGCTGCACTTTTTGATCTATTCAGTCTTGCGCCTGAAACAGCTCCGTAATCTTCAAACACCTTCAAAACAGGCCCTAGGGAACACTCGCGGCGAAGGATCACACAGATTTCATCCCCGAACGCAAAAACAGGTAGAGGGCATCCATTGGGCAGTGCCAGTGTAACAGGAAGCCAGCACGGTCTCGTGTGTAGAGGGTTGATGGCGATGGCGTACAAGGCGGGAGAGAGAGGTCATCCATGACAGACCCCACAAGTTACATAAAAGGGGGACGACAGGCCGCCAGCGAGAGAGACAACGCTCCTAGCGCCCCTATTACAACGTTTCCACATACCTCACCCAAGCAATGGCGAGCCCGTATGATATAGCAGAGAGAATAGGTATTTGTGTCGCGCACAATCAAACGCCTTGGATTGATCGAAGGATGCCACCACAGCGGGGGATGACCACTTTTAATCCAGTGGATGGCATCGCGAAGAACGACTCTATGAAGGGCTGAGGACCTGCCGGGGACAGAACATGCTTGGTAAGGATGTAGCACCTTCTCCAACAGAGCTGAAACGCGTAACAGAAGAGTTTTAACTATTATTTTATAATCGCTGGTCTGTAAAATATAAGCATCTCCAGTTTCCGAAGCTTGTGTTTGCACAGAACAACAGCAACACTCTGCGTACTAGGGGATAGCAACCCCTGGGATAAGTAGATGTTAAAAACCCGAGGCATGCAAGAACCAATTACGCTCACGAAGCGCTTGTAGAACTCAACCGGGAGGACTTCAATGCTGAGACACTTTGCCCTCGTCATTGAGGAGACAGACGCACAAACGTCATTTTGCGTGTGCGGCCCTGAGTCAATATGCTCCTTTTGTTTCGCGTGCAATGGACACTCTCGGCTGACAGCAGCTTCGTCGCGAGGTGATTCCAGATAAAGTACCGTGCACCGCTCACGCTTTGCTTCCTGAATGTTAGCGGGATCAGTTAAAATTGAGCCGTCACCTCACCTTCGGTGTCTGTGTCGCACCATCGGACGGTACCCCGGAACGACGAGAACACTAGAGTACCCGCGCCTGCCCTATGTGGCGAGCCAAGACTGAAGAAAGCTCTTAGCCTATGTGAATCTTCAAGGGTCTTGATCACACGCCTGGAAAGGCAACCAGTCCCTTGAAGAAGGAGATTCTCCATACCAGCTAACTTTGCCCAATCGACAACCTCACCTGCTTGGCCTCTCTGCTAAACCCCCGGATGTTCAAGCTTGCAAGACTGAACATAGACATTGAAAGAAAAGAAAATACAGCGAATTTAACTTGAGGACCGTCCATTTAGCGACAAAAGCGCGAATATCCCTATCACCCTCTTGCGCTCTCTTATGGTCCTCATCGATCACCAAGTGCTCGGAGTCTGAGGACACAACATACTCTCATCCTCGTCACCGACAGCTTCGGTAATGTGGGAGTTACACACTGCCACAATCCCACCAACAACAGCACATGAGGAAGGCTACACTACACAGAACAGAATGACTTGATTACGTGTTTGGGAGATTATTTAGATATATGTATTGGCATGTATTAAATGTATGTGTGTATTGTCATCAAGCAATATAACTACCTATGGAGGTAGCCTGTTTTACACAAACTCTATCTTACATACCAGATAACAACGCTCAAAAGGGAGATTGCTTTTTGTACGGGCCACACCCTGCGAACAATCCTGAAACTCCAGAAGAGTCGCTACGGGGGAGCAGTACAGTCCTAGTGGGCTTACTAGAACTTGATATGCCTCTCACCTTGATCATGATCAGAACGCCGAGTCGCTGTAAGCCAGCGGCGACAGCACTCCACAGACCCAAATAATGACTGCGTAGGTGGGCGACGTTTGAGAGAGTGGCGTCGGAAGGTCTCGTGGAACGTGATGTCCTCCTGTCAGGGTGAGAAACTCACCTCTGAAAGCCCAGTGCGAAGCCACTAAAGTATTAAGTAAAAAAAAACACATTGTAAAAAAACACAAAAAACACGTTGAACATATGTTTACAACCCTATGCTTTTTTTTCACTTCTTTCACAGTTTCTCACCCTGACGGGAGGACATCACGTTCCACGTGACCTTCCGACGCCACTCGCTCAAACGTCTCCCGCCTACGTATCGCTGATGAAGGCCCAATAAGGCCGAAACAGCTGTCCAATGCTGGTGTGGCGACGTTTGGGACTTATAAACATATGTTCAGCCTGCATCCAAAGAGCCTATGCTTTTTTTTCGCTTAATACTTTACTGGCTTCGCACTGGGCTTTCAGAGGTGAGTTTCTCACCCTGACGGGAGAACATCACGTTCCACGTGACCTTCCGACGCCACTCGCTCAAACGTCGCCCACCTACGCATTGCTGATTAAGTGCCTATACGGCCGAAACAGCTGTCCAATGCTGGTGTGGCGTCGTTTGGGACTTATAAACATACCTTCAACGTGCAGCCAAAGAGCCTATGCTTCTTTTTTTCACTTATATATATATATATATATATATATATACTGCATACACTGCATATACGAATGGCAACGTTTGAGTTACGAATATATGATATACGTGCAGTCAAAGAGTTCCGGCTATTGTTTTCCATAGTATACTTCTCTAACTTTGCACTGGGCTTTCAGTGGTGAGTTTGCTCAGCCTGACGGGAGGAATCACGTGTTACGTAACCTTCTGAAGCCATCCCCTCAAACGCTGCCTGCCTGCGTACTGCTGATGAGGCCGAAGAAGGCCGAAACAGCTCCCCGGTACTGGCATGGCGACATTTGAGTTACGAACAAATGCTATACATGCGGCCAAAGAGCTCCGCCTATTTTTCTCTTGTATACTTCTCTGACTTTGCACTGGGCTTTCAGTTGCGAGTTAGCTCACACTAACGGGAGGAATCACGTGTTACGTAACCTTGCGGCGCCATCCGCTCAAACGCTGCCTGCCTGCGTACTGCGGATGAGGCCCAAGAAGGCCGAAACAGCTGTCCAGTACTGGCATGGCGAGGTTTGAGTTACAAACATATGGTATACGTGCGGCCAAAGAGCTCCGGCTATTTTTCCCTAGTATACTTCTCTGACTTTGCACTGGGCTTTCAGTGGTGAGTTAGCTCACACTAACGGGAGGAATCACGTGTTACGTAACCTTCTGACACCAACCGCACAAACGCTGCCTGCCTGCGTACTGCTGATGAGGCCCAAGAAGGCCAAAACAGCTGTCCAGTACTGGCATGGCGACGTTTGAGTTACAAACATGTGCTATACGTGCGGCCAAAGAGCTCCGGCTATTTTTTCTGTAGTATACATAACTGGCGTTGCACTGGGCTCTCAGTGGTCAGTTAGCTCACCCTGCCGGGAGGAATCACGTGTTACGTAGCCTTCTGACGCCATCCGCTCAAACGCTGCCAGCCTGCGTACTGCTGATGAGGCCCAAGAAGGCCGAAACAGCTGTCCAGTACTGGCATGGCGACGTTTGAGTTAAAACATGTGCTATACGTGCGGCCAAAGAGCTCCGGCTATTTTTTCTCTAGTATACATAACTGGCGTTGCACTGGGCTCTCAGTGGTCAGTTAGCTCACCCTGCCGGGAGGAATCACGTGTTACGTAACCTTCTGACGCCATCCGCTCAAACGCTGCCTGCCTGCGCAGCGTGGGACTGCTTGTGTCCGTCAGCAATACGGGCGTACCATCCGTTCTTCGTCTTTGGGGCGATGCAGTGTTTTCCTTTAATTGTATGCTACATGGATAAATGAGATCTGCAAAAATCAGAAGGCAAACAGAAGAGAGAAGTAATGTCAGTGGTGGATATTAATTCGGATAATGCTTTATTATTACACGGCCTTCCCGTTGGTGTTATCACAGAAATATTGGCGATGTTGGCGCAAAATGGGCTTTGCAATATGGGCAGCCCATATTGGTCCAATATTGGACCAATATTAGCTTGCTGCTTGGGTAAGCTTGCAAACAATATCCCGTGTTTTGTTTACATGTCAAACGCTTTCAACAGTACACAACGGTACGCCTCGCAAAACATATATGCTTCAATAAGCATAGTGTCACAGAAAAGCAGCCACCCTTAGCATACTACATTGTACTGTGAACTCACGTAACAGAACAACACAGAGCAGCCGACTCCTGAAAATGAAGCGATATAGTGCGCGGACAATGGGTTTGTAGAAGCATATCGTCTGAGAAGCAATCCGTGTCGACTGTGCTGCTGACATCAGGAACACCGAATAGAAGCGTTTCGGAAGAACACTATCTCTCAATGATTTAAATCTCAATAAGACACTTACTGCGGATTGTACACAGATGTATATGATGGAGCATCTCAGAAGAGGCGGTCTCAAAGAACAATACGCTTTGAAAGCCGGACAAAATGCTTGAACATGGTTATTATTTGAAAAAGACAAAAGAAAAAAAAAGAACAGAAGGCTCAAGTGTCAACTGTGCTGTCGACTCATGCGGGACATGTACTCCTAACTGCAGGTTCTACTGATAAGCAACAGCCGAAAAGAATATGCGAAGCTGGAGGAGGGGGGGGGGGGGGGGGGGGCACGAACAAAAACGGAGGGGAGGTTAAGAAAGATCGGTCTGCGCATGCGCAATTTACCGGACATTTTTGCCGCGCTGGCCATTCGTTAGCGCTGTGAGTGGCTCGTGTAGATCGCGTATCACGATTCTGGAACTTCTCCTTGGAGTATGGGTTTCTGCCCGGAGTGAGGCACGTGGTCAGTAATCGGATTACAGATTACGGGACTGTTACATGTAGAATCGCAAAGGACAAACGGTGTACAACTTTTCCATTAAAGGAACCTCCATGGACAACCTGCACCAAACAGTCATACAGAGGCAAAATGAAGTGGTAGATTGCCGTCCAAAAGGACTCAATATGAACTCTATTTCTTGTCTGTACCCGGTATGCACATTTTTGTAGAAAGTCTACAGAACGGCAACAAAATTAAGAAAGAGCAGTGTCGGCATCCGGATAAAATGAAGCAATAAAGAAAACGTCAATCAGAAAAGCGACGTGGAGTCAACCAGATACACAGGTGTCTGCCATTAATAAATGTTAATTAATCAATTAATGTCAAGTGTCTCAAATTAAAATTTGTGTGGGACGGATTCTGCTACGCATGTTCTCCAGTGTTTGCAACTAGAAGGTCACCGTCATAGGAATAGCCCACAACGAGTTCACTGCGCTGGCCCTTGCTCCATCGCCACTGTAGGTAATGGGCGATGAGGTCACACGTCATTAGGAGTGGAGCCAGATGTGTTTCTCTGGTCCCCTTCGGAAAACATCTTAGCAAAATCATATCTCATCTGTCAGGCCTGTCGTATGCGCACACGACTTTGAGCGTATGTTTGCCCTGTTGCAGTTCTGAAAAACTGCGAACTCGGCGGCCGCAGAGCACAGCTGAGATGCGGAGAAGTGGTTTTGAGGCAAATGTGCACTGCACGTAAAACGAGGGAGTCATATTTGGAGCGAAGTATGGAAGGACATGCGTACTTCACATAACCGGGTATCGCATAGCCATCTGCGAGGTCAGGATACTGTTGGAAGGGAACTTTCCCTCTGCAAAATTCCATGGCATATATGATGATTATGGTGCATTATAAGTAACCCGCTATGAACCACACTATGGCTTATGATAGTGTTGGCACACTGTAGTCTCAGTTGCTCTGTTGGTTATCAGCTATATAAAGCCCAATCATCATTATCATTACTGTTATGATTGTCGGCACGTATGACTGCACGTATAGGCACGTGCGGGTATGGAACGTTGCATTTGCTGATTGAACAATACACTACACATGCTGGGTCGGTGCTGGACAAAGCAAGTTATTCTAAAATGAAGCTAGTTATCCTTGCTCTTGTATCACTCTGTTTCTCAGGTGAGTCCAGTAAAAACCTTTCAATAGCCGGGAGTTTTTGACTGTACATGTTTTGCATCTTCGCCTACTTCGGGCGATTATGAAGCGTTCCTCTTAAATGGATAAGGGTCTGAGTGCGTGTCCTTGTGAGATGAGAGTAACGCGCTTGCCGCCTGATGATGCAGCCTACATTCAATGACCAATTGGCACCTTTATGCAGAAACCCCGCGTTGTGTCAATTGTTAAGTACCGGGTGCACCAGTACAGAATGTATGTTGTACTATGTACCACGTACCAAGTGGATCCTGTTGCTATCGATCCGTGCAGATCCTTAGTATGTCCCAATGTAGATCCTTAGTATATATCTAGCCGAGGCTTCCGCCGCAACGTTAATGTAGCCCCTTCAGTTTCTAGCTTTAAATAAATAACTTTTAACGTCCTTACTTCCTACACCTTCGTTGTCAGCTTCTATATTTATATAAATAATTATATATAGGGTGTCCCAGCTAAATGTGACCATATTTTTAAAAAATGTATCTATTACTTTCTCTAGATGAAATCAATTGCAATATAGCATATGCTGAAGGGCACTCCCTAGGAGGGCATTAGCAGACTCCTAAAACTAATTCTTGTACGGAAATGCCAAGCACTGCTTTCTATTTCTGTATCCCGATGTATCCCGATATAATATTTCCAGATTTCACTGCAGCAGAGTGCGCAAAAGATATGCTGGAGTCGTTATCTGAAGCCAAGGCTCAGTGCGATGCAAGATATAGACAGGAACACGGTCTCGGTACTAGAAAACCCTCAGATTTGTTTCACATCACAAGATGCTGGCAAGTATTGTTCCATATTTAGACAGGGGCTCCGAAGCAGCATTGTGATATACTGCGCCACAGTTATGTGCAGAGCAGTACGGCTAATCGCTTGGCCCGCGTAGCAGCGCGCAAAATGACTGTGAAATAGCACAGGACGTAACTTCTTGGGCGCGACAGGACAGCGAGGGACGATCGCAATAACCGGACGACTGCGTTTGTATTTCAGCCCCACAAGAGGTGGCGCAAGAGACGACAAGTTCACGGGGCTGAGTGGTAGACGTGCTGTCCATGTCACGTCGGGACATGTAGGCACCAGGGTTTCAGCCCTGGTGCCTGCTGTGCTGGCTGAGGTGTTTGCACGGTTTTCCTCAGACGCTGTCGGACATACGTCGGCACAGTTCCCTTAGAATTCCGTTTCCTTAGAAGTCTGCCTAGGACGCATATTCCCCGGTGCCTTATTTGTGATGTTGTCCATCTCTCTGAGGCCCATAACGGCGAGCTCTTTCAAAGTGCCTTTGAGAGAGCTAAAATAAATCACCAGGTCGTGCAAGATCGCTGTAGTGCGGCATAGCAGATGAACGCACCTCGCTGTGGGTACAGTCGACGAATACGTTGTCATTGCACAGACAGTCTGAAGTGAGAAATACGTCGTAATGACAAGCATAGGAAGAAGTAGGAACTTAGCCGGGTAGTAGACGACTTCAGTATTAAGCCTGGTGGTGTGCACTGCGATTGGCAAAACGGGTTCCCCTATGAAAATATTCATTAGCGGCTG
Source organism: Ornithodoros turicata (assembly GCF_037126465.1). Lineage (NCBI taxonomy): Eukaryota > Metazoa > Arthropoda > Arachnida > Ixodida > Argasidae > Ornithodoros > Ornithodoros turicata. The sequence continues at coordinate 155,294 of NW_026999372.1, read as the reverse complement.
GTGAAAGGAGTTGCCAATTTGTATAGCTCCTCCAACGGATACAGCAGAGAGAAGCACCAGTGTCGACCAAAGCAGGAACGGCACGTCCATCGAATTAAAGAGTATTAACATTGTGGGGAGAATATCTGAGGCATTGCAGTCTGTAACATCGCACATTTCAACGAGTACAAAGCAATAGTTATCACTAGAGCACGGATAAGTGTGCACTGAAAACCCTCAAATGTACATCAAACTGCAAACTAAAAATCTCCAGAACTTGTAGTGAAAGCGCTCAGAGTACGCGATGTTTTTCCTTGCTCTTGGAAATAGCGATCTGCATTTTTAGCATTCTGTCAGCGAACGTGCTGCAAAATCACACATGCCATAGTATGGGTATAAACAAGCATCTGTTGTGCTTCCCCACTGTCGTGCTACTTCTTCATTACATGCGACTCGTGCTAAAGAAGCTATTTGAAGCAGTGGGACAAAATACACCTATAGGGTGGGGGAAAAAAGTTTACTGAACACGGCACTGGGAAGGCAAAGTGGGCAGTGGAGACAATGCAACTGAAACAACAACATTTCTGAAGCGTCGAAAATACTAGATTCCAACCCGATTTAGCCAAAGAAGTCGGGAAGCAAAACATTCCACGACAATGGGACACCAGAGCAAGACTCTGGATAAGCTGGTTCTGTGACATCTGTCTCTACCGAATTATGAAAAAAAAAAAAAAAAAACAATCAGTATTCGTGTTTTTTGATACAAACTATGCGTTCAAAATATTCGTTCTTATGTAGCATATGGCATCCTTCTAATCAGTTCGAAACCTGGACAAAGACTGCTTTTCATTGTAAACGTAGGAAAGCATATATAAACGACAAACATGCATGTGCATGGAAGCCCACAGTCTAGTCACGATATTGCGGTCAGAACCCAGGCTTCTGAGGGATGTTCTGCATGATGACGAAGCCTGTTCTCCATGACCCTGCTTCTGCTCGATTACCTGGCTCATTGAGCGAGACTGGCACTGTGCCTATTCTTCGTTCTTACGACGAGGCATTATTTTCTAACGCGATGCAACGTGGTTCAGTTAGAAGATCAGCACGAAACAAATAAAAGAACGACGAATTAAGTAACGTCACTTTTACTTCTGGATATTATACAGAAAAAAAGAAAAACATTATTATTACGCCAGCTCATATCGATATTATCACGGCAGAATTGGCACAATACGGGCAGAATGGATTTGCCAATATGGGCAGCCCATATTGGCCCAATGGCCAGAGCCTCCAGTTACACTTTTTACGCGGGACCAATATTGGCAACCCATTGGGAACTATATGGCAAACTACGCAGCCCGCGTTGGCCCGATATTCGGCTAATATTGGTGTGCTTCCTGGGTTGTCATTCTCAACACACAATTTCGCACTGTTTTTCTTTTGCACAGACCACCTAACCGTCTGTTACTAGCATTGGCAACCGCTGCTGGGTTTTACATTTACTTATCTAGTTTGAGAAGATACCTTTTTGCAGTTCTTCGTCTCCAAAATACGGTGTGCAGCGAATGTGCGAAAGGAAGCTGAAAACCTTTTAGGAAACATTGCTACTTTGAGAATCGGCAACTGTTGGTGCAAACTTATGAGCAATGACTTGTAAATTTCTTGCATTATGTAAGCATGGATCATCACAGTCAGTTCCTCTTTCGTATTTGCTGGCTCTTATCGACACAGCGTTGGGATGTGGCACACTTTAGGCTCGATACCAACAGTGACTGTCGGGGTGACATCAACGTCCCAAGGTATTAGCCGCAGTGCAAAGCTAGCAAGTACAGTTAACAAACAGAGAAATGAACAGAATGACCGTGGCTGCACGTGAGGACATAGGGTTACACGTCAAGCGTCCAGAAAACCAGTTGTGGACGGCCGTTTCGAGCTTGTTCGAGTACAGGGTGTTAGCAACACCTCCGGAGCCCGCCGTGACCGGATTGAATTTAACCGATCAAGCAGCTCTCGCGCGACGCATAATCAGGTGCTGAAGCAATCCTTTTCTAGAATCATTGGTGTTTTATGTGCGTTCTTTTGGACATCTGCCGCAAAAAGCAGCACAGCGCGACGCCCACGCCAGACTTCTTGTCATTCTTTCAACAGTGATAATTATCAACGTTAATTCGTGTCGGCAGAATTAATTTCCTTTAGTAAATCTCGTCTAATTTTGATCGTATCGATGCGCACTGTAGTAAACTACATGTAGTTAAACTACTAGTTAAACTACCTGATTGTAGTTAAAAAGTAGTTATCAACTACTTGCAGAAATCTAGTGGCAACTACTAGTTAAACTACTATTTTAAGTACTTAACTACAGTAGTTAGGTTACTGAAGGCGCCAACTACTTCCGATTGTGCCGTAAGCTTTACGGCACGATTGTGCTTCCGACTTTTACCTTGAGCTACTTGTTTGATGAGAACGGAGGTGCAGAGCAATTGTGTCGTGCATATGTACTAAATCTTCACTTTTAATGCTTGTCTAGTGAAGCCTCATTTGCTGCGAAATAATTCGGCAACTTAGTTTATCACGTAGGTACAGAAAGAATCCCGCCGCAAGCTTTGTATTTGACGATCGTAGCAATGGCTTGAGCCAAAGTTTATTATTGCTTGTGATTCATATTTAGGTGTCCAAGAACACTACAAGGGATTGGTGTTGGTGGACATCGTTAAGTAGTTATAGATGCAGTTAAACTACATTGCAGTAGTTAAAAAAGTAGTTTTAACTACTCCCCTGAAAAGTAGTTGAACTACTAGTTAAACTATTCAATCACAAAGTAGTTAGCAGTTATAGTTAAACTACTGTAGAAGTAGTTAGTGGCCATCACTGATGACTTATTCACTGGGGATTTACGTGTCTTTGCGTTTACATTCATTCGAAGTATTGAGTACTTCTTACTCACAACGTATACGGCTTCGTGGCGCTCCATCCCAACAGTAAATAACGGTAAACAATACAATTCGTTTGTATACATCTCTTCCAGTATGCTGATTTACGGCATGGCTTGCATTCCCTTACGGCTCTCAGAAAAAGGATGCGATCAGCGGAATATTGCGCGTTTAAAAAAGATGTGGGGCAAGCTAATAGAGGCTGCATGTGAACCATCAAACTGGAACTGTGAGTACAACCGTGCTACAAGACTGCTAGACGCATAATCTGTCCTTCATAGAGTCTCCGTGACGTCGGTGATGAATATATCCACATTTTAGAATCAGTGTAGTACATGACTGGTGTCAGTCTACTTCATGAAAAAAAAAAAAAAAAAAGATCGACTGGTTCAACCGAACTTCAGACGAGGAATAAACCTTAGGCTCTGAGATTCGATTAAGAAAATCGATACGGCTTTGATGAATGATGACAATATTAGCAATTACACCTTTCCACTGTAGATCTATGCGGAGGTCTGCTTTGTATCCTATGTGTTCGCATATCATATTGTTCGTTTTCAGGCCTCCTTGAAGCAAAGTGCGACGCCCCAACAATATCCGACGCGAACACTGATTGCTACAAAACATATAACCAGGAACACGGCGTCAATACTCGAAAGCCTAGTGACCCACTTGAACCAAGTGGGGATGTGGAACTACTCTGCTGGTAAGCGCTGTTTCATGTTCGGGCCATGGTCTTAGAGCGGTGCCATCAAAAGGAAACAAAAAGTATTACCCATCGCAGGAAGTGAAGGCCACGCTAATGGAAGGTCACAATAAGCGAACAGAAAACCACTCTAATGTAAATGTAGCATCCCTAGACGGAAACCCCGATAATCTTGTTTGTTGCTTCATCGGTCGTAGGTCACCTTAAATACACCCGATCGAAGGCTATGTCAGGCTACGTTGCGCATCAGAAGGTCTCTGTCATTTAAAGGGACTATCGCATCCGGGAACGTATGTACGATACCGAAAGGGTAATGTTCCTCGCAACTTCAGAGTTAACTTTGCCAAATTTCTCTTCCGAAAAAGTTTACATATTAAGGTCTGCACTCCATCTGCAGCCACGACGATGATGACGTAAGCCAGGCGCACGAATTGGAGCGCAGCGCAGGCGATTGTCTCCGAGATCGTCTGCTTGTCGTTCGCATCGCAATATACTGAGTGAAAAGTCCTCGGTAAATACGCTGACTTTCGCTTACCAGTGTGAGTGCAGACGTAACCATGTAACGTGAAACACGGCGTTACGCTCCTGGCTGTACGAACACGTTCAACGTTAACCAGAAACAACATTCCGCGAGCCGGTAACAGAGAAGACGCCGTCCCCTAGCATTCCGCCTCGCTGCCCGCCTGTCGGTCGGTTGCCAAGGCTACCAAGGTCCCTCCGGCCGCTCCGTGATTGGTACTCTCCATGTCAAAGGGCGCGCAGTGATTGGCCTCGTCCGTGTGACGTTTCCAGAGAGGGAATCTAGGAATGCGTCGTCTGCTCTTGCCAAGTTTTATATCAAACTACACAGGAACAACGCTGCCAATTCGCGTCGGGTTTTCGGCGTTATTATCAGTGATGAACGCGGAGTAAAAAAGCACTACAGTTTCGGAATCGACCGGGACGGATGCGATAGTCCCTTTAAGGGCTGTGTAAATGCTATCTTTTCCAGTATGTTAAAATACAACAAGTATTGCGTTCCGAAACTCCTAGAAGAAAAAGGTTGCCACCCCGACGCTGTTCTACGTTCTGGTACGGCGATAGAGACGAGAATGAAAACAACTTGTCCATCGTCCAAACCGAAGTGTGAGTATTACAGAAGGGATGGTTCCGAAAACTTTGCCATTTTACCGGCCTCCGTGGCTCAATTGGGAGCAGTGGTTTATCCGGAATACCAAGCATGGAGGGGTGTTGAAAAAAATTGGGGTAAGTATTATAGTTACGTCATTAGAGCTTAACATATCATTACCCTCATGTGTCTAAAGCAGAAATTGCAAGGACAATCCTGTTGGGGGTACAGAGGTCAGAAAGGGGGTGTCACTGACATTTGGGAGGGGGGAGTGTTTGGGCGCACTGATGTGTCGTTCTTCAATGAACCCTTCCAACTGAACGATGCATTCGAGTGAACTGAACGAACAAGTTCACCGACGAGCAACACATTAGTTCAACAGTTCACTTCACTCGGCCTCGGAGCCCGGAACTACCAAGAACCCCACAGCACCCCAGAAAACAATCATCCCAGGGTTATTCTAAGGTCGTCGGATGGGGACAGGGATGGTATCCCTGGGATGTCAAAATCTAATCCTCAGAGCATCATCATTCTGCAACTTTGGCATATGAAATGACGTCCCCGAGGCTGTCCCTCACTCAACCTCCTTCCCTCACTTCCCTGCTTCAATTTTGTTTTACTTTGCTATTCCTGGCGCGCACTCCCGTCAAGTGATTGCAGAAGAATTGCAATGTCACTAGGACACTTAGAGCCACTAGATAACCTTCGTTTCACAGTATCGACACTGAATTCCAAGAGCTAGCACGCGCCATCTTGTTTCCACGCCACGGTAGCCACGCGCACGCGCACTTTAGTGCACGATGCTATCTATCGTGCACAGGTTAAATGTTCCTTTCTCTTTAAAGCAGCTCATCAAGGTTGTAGGCCTCGAGCTCTCCTTCACACCCTCGGGACGTTCTGCTTGACAATACATGGATTATCGCACAATAATCATACACGCTTCTCTATCGCACAGTGAGCATTATATTAGTCGTCTTCGACCTTCAACTGGGGATGGTACAGGAGTGGTGTGGAAACAAGATGGCGTTCTTCCTCTCCCTTGGAAATCGGTGTCGATTCTCTGAAGCGAAGCTTATTTAGTGACTCTAAGGACACTCGAAGCAATGAAATATTCATTCTTCAGACGACCAGGCGACATCCGTATTGCTGCAACATGGGTTGTAAAGAAATAAAAATCAGGTACGGCGTCGCACGCGAGATCGCACGTTCTAGAGACTTTCCATGCGTTTCAGGCAGTCGCAAACGCTGCACACGCTTGGCGTCCTTCGCGTGTGTGCGTCGTCTCGCTAGGGGAAAAAAAGTCTCATGCGTATTGGCCTTTGGACTTTGAAGCAGAGAGATGTAGTTTGTCATGTTTTCTAAGCCTGTCGTTCGTGGGTAAAAAAGAAGTTCGATTCGCTGCCTGTCTATGTTGTTTGTATTGCCCTCTTCGGTATTTGCACTTTTAGGTTGCGTTGTCCCGCCAGCGGACAATACAGGGTGTCTTTTTTTTAGGCGATACAGATTTTTCATAAAAAAACTATGAGGCTATAGACATGCTGTTTTCACTTCTATCATCTCTGGGGCGGCGGACGTTCTTGGCCATAAGTTGCTCAACCGTCAAATCACAAATTACCTAAAATCGTTAATTAAATTTTTAATTATAAAAGCTCCAAAGTTGTCCCAATGAGAACACCTGTTCCTTTCGGTGACCTGATATCGTAGCCGTTTTCGGAACAAAAATCCGTTCGGTAGATCGTCCGCAAAAAATCGTGAAGGAACACCATTTTTTCTCTATTTTCTTTATTGCACATCTTCCGAGACGAGTCTTTCCTTCACTCCGAATGTGAGATGGCGAAGGAGCCTCATGCGTCGAAGATGCCGCCACAGTGCCGCCCCGTGTGTCGAAGAAGAGTTTTAACTTGCGGAAACAAAACAAAAACACATGTATAGGGCGACGCTGTCGGAACTGCCCTTATCTTGGGCTGCATTTTCTGTTAATCTTTTTCCAGGACGCAAGAGGCGGCAGTGTGCTCTTTCCCCCTCTCGCATTGGGGGTGAAGGAAAGACGGGTCTCCGAAGGTGCGCCATGAACAAAATAAAGAAAAATATGGTGTTCCTTCACGATTTTTTTGCGGACGATCCACCTAACGATTTTTGTTCTGAAAACTGCCTCGATATCAGGCAACCGAAAGGAACATATGTTCTCATTGGGATAACTTCGAATCTCTTATAATTAGAAAGTTAATTAACGATTTTTAGGTAATTAGTCATTTGACGGTCGAGCAACATTTGGCCAAGAACGTCCGCTGGCCCAAAGATGATAGAAGTGAAAACAGCATGTCTATAGCCCTTATAGTTTTTTAATGAAAAATCTGTATCGCATAAAAAAAAGACACCCTGTATATACAGGTCGCGTACCAATATGCTCTACATCTGAAGTAGAAAGATTGAGGACTAATGTACACCTGGTTGAGATTAAAAGGACGAAAACAGGACAATATTGGAGGGGGAGGTGCGAGACGGACGTTGAACGCAGCGTTTTCTTCTGACAAGAAATATTCTCCTATTGGTCTGAGATTGGCGAAAGCTACTACTAAACGTTTTTGAGGGATTCTCAAATAAACTTCGAATATCCGATGAGGAGAGTTAAAGGAAGACGGAGAGGGCCACTGACATTTGGGACAGAGTACAATCCTATGGAGTACAATCTCTTCTAAATCCTTGACGCATGTTTGTTGGGGCGCTCTGCTTATACCACATCTTTCGTTTTCAGGCGTCCCTCCACCACAGTGCAATGATAAAACCTTATCAGACGCCAGGCTCATTTGCGAGCAAAGATATAAAGAAGCACACGAACCAACAGGCCCGAAACGTCGTGCAGACCTACAACCTAGAGATCTGAGCCGGGAAGAGATGCACAAAGAACATTGCTGGTAAGCGCTTTTCCGCGTGCCAGCGGCCGTTCAAGTCGCGCTGCGACAGCATGGTAATGAATGTGGATGAAAACTGTGTTCATCCAGTTCTACCCCTGGCTACAGGAAATATTCCTCAGGTATTTCCCGTGCGTTGCACTATACTACGTGTTTGAATGGACGAGTAACTGAGAAACACCGGAGACAATGGGAAGCTTTACTGTGACTGAGCTTTCGGTCCTTGCACTTCCGGAGGCAGAATAATGAGAGGTACCACACCCGAGACAGGGACGAGACAGAAACACACTGACACAAAAAAGTTCTCATACACAGTAAAGTTCAATACATGACAAAACCCTATAGATTCATAAACTTCCGAAGCGGGGAAGACGAAGAACAGAGGGATTGCTTACGCAATTAGAGGTATGGTCGTCGCTGTAGTTTCCCGAGGATTGCCTGCCAAGTGGTATTTTCTTTGTACAAAACACTAGTTTTCAGAGAAGGGGTTTACAATTGTTACATTCACGGAGATGCAGAATAAGTTCACTAGGCTTCTTCCAGTGTAAAACTGCTGTTTACGACACGATCATTCATTCAGTCCACTCTGGACTTCATAACCCGAAAAACGCTTAAACGGGGTACAATAGACATCGAACTAGTTGCAACAGACGCAGTTTGCGCTGATTTGCAGCAGTACCTCCGTAGGTAACTCGTCTGCTAGATGACAATACAGTTGCAGCACAGACATGAAAAAACCGAAGAAAATCCAACTTAACTCAACTTAAAAGCATCGCAGAACACAATCCTGATGTCCAAATGTAGAAGGATAGAAAATCCAATCTACCTCTAAGGAAGTATAAGGGGAATGCCTCATGACGGGGCCTGCGATATTTCCAAGAGATAATCATCTTGTGGGCACCGTCCGCGTATTTCGAAACCCTGGCCGATACAGAAGAGCGGCGGCAGCGGCGGCAGAAAACCCCGAAAACCCGATGCGTTTGCTGTACAGACGCCGACGGCGGCTATTTGTAAATTTGTACGCATCGCCCACAGGGCAGGGCGGAGGGTGGTGAAATGTGCTGAAGAACAAGGTTAGGTTGGAACACGCACGTAATTTTGAAGTTCTTTACTACGTGTTTGGATTACAAGCAAGGGTGGGTCAAATTTGACTACCCCTTGGACTGTAGATGAGACGGAACGTTACGAAGTTATAGTTAAAACCAGACAGACATTCGGAGAATGTGTTACGCCATATAAAGCAAGAGGGCAACAACTGTTAATGAATTTGAACGTTCGGAAACTGTCACACAAGGAACAGTATGTCCTGTCGCACTGTTAATGTCAATGTCGTCCTTTCCCTGTCTGATTTAGTATGTTCCTCGAACCACATTCGAAGCACATCAAATGAGTCTCTTGCGTCAAAACAGTTGTCATTTAGGAGACTCCACTAATAATTCATATGCTGTGAGTAAACAAGGTGCGTAGAATTGATCCACTGTACTGAACTGTCAATACGCTGTGTCACGCTATGTATTGCTGTAGAGTGTGTAATGCCAAGGCTTAGACGTACACTGGAGGCAGGAACACAAACATGCTATCTGTATTTTAGTGCAAAAGTGAAGACCATTGAAAACCAATCGAAACTGGCAAATTAATTCTGTATGTCTTAGGCTGGGTTGCATTAGTGCAGATTAGATCTTCGTAAACTTGAGAGTGCGGTGCCATGGACTGTGCAGGCAATGGCTCATTTCTTTAAACATTTAAATTTTACTTGGGACACTTTTGGAACGTCTGTTTTACGTATTGGAACTCTGAACCTTCAGTGAAAAATATTTAAAAACTAGACTATGTTGGCAACGGGTGATTTTTTCAAGTTATCAGTTGGTTTCAGTTTACACATTTTTTGTACAGAGAAGTGTCCAAAGCTATCTTACTCAGCTCACTTGATGTATCTATCGCATGTTCATTTGTCTGTCACACAAACAAAGGTAACAAACGATAAGACAGCATTCACACAGGCCAACTTTCTGCACCAACTGCACATTCATGACCGACTCAAATTGGAGGGAATCTGTCACCGAACGAAACCTTCAGAAATTGGTTGTGCATTGGCAAATCAGCGAGAGGAGCATTGTCACATGACTTGCCCTCACTTCCAATGGTGGTGGCACGCACCACAATTTTATTTGTGTTATAGTGCCATAATACTATTATTAGCATAATGTAAAACCCCAGACTAGGGAACACGAAGTCTGTCCTTTCGTGTTCCCTAGTCTCGGGGTTTTACATTATGCATCATCTTCACCAGCTCGCTTGCTTCCTAGCCATTTTTTCACTATAATTAGATTGCATTGGTTACAAATTGTGCAGGTGTCTGTGAAAAACAATAGTTGTTAGGTCAAAGCCACAGAAGCATCCTTGTTGGCATTCCTTAAGAGAATGTTGTTCTCTTGGTGAAATAAGATGATGCGAGATTGTTTGTCTGCGGAGCTGCCTAGTATACGTAGATGGCACCGCCTCTAAGTTGGCCTGTTGGTCGGTGTGAACACTGCTTAAGGAGCAGCCACAAGGCATGCTTTGGAATCCTTCTCTACCTGACTTGTAGACAGCAAGGGTGATGATGTCATTCCGCAGATGAGACAGCACGAGTGCTGTGCACCAGTTCAGTAGAGAAGGATAATGAAAAGCAAAGTGTATCTTCCATCTGACCCTTAATTTCTGCCCCCTATGTGTGAACCACGTGGATGAGGACAAAACTGACAGCAGCCAAAGAGCTTCAAAAGCTTCATGCAAGAAATACATAAACAGAATCCAACTAATAACTCGAAAAAGTCACTGAGTGTCAATGCAGTTCGTTCTCAGAATATTTTTTGCTGAAGGTCCTGGCCCGCTTGCACGAAACGTCTGCTAGGATGCTAACCTTGAGGTATTTCCTTTAACACAGCTCTCGCAGTACATTTAGCTTATAGGAAAAATTATGTCAGTGTGATGACCGCTCCCGGTAGGAACGACAGCACACGAGATAGGGGTACCTTTGGGGTAGTTTGTGGAAGAAACGAGGCCAACACCAGTAAATAATGGGCACACAATTTAATCTAACACAAGAAATCTGTACACAGGCTGCCGGCTCACCACAATTGGACGTTGTCCTTGGGGCACAATCTGTGACGGCACAGTGTTGATGGACGCTGTCGAGCTGCTTCTTGAGAGGTTGCACAGTCTGAAGTCCGTTTCGGGCCTTGCGACACCAGTTGTTCCGGGTTCCCCGTCCGAGCGATTACTTCTTGCTTCAGGCGGTTCTGTGACGAGTCTTGGTCGTCCGCCCTGACTTCTCCTTCTCCCTGGTTATGGAGCTGCTCCCCCTTTATGGACTCTCCAGTCGCCATTCCCACTCGCATCCCTCGCTTAGGGAAAAGCCGGCAAAGTAATGAAACGGCTTCCTGGAATCGGCGGTTTCGTGTGAAGTCGTGATCGCCTTCCCTCTTCCCATCTGTCGCTTCAGTTTACGTGCCCAGCTAGCCTCTGCAGGCCACGGCTGTTCCCTGCTTTGGGAAACGTCGGGAAAACAGGGAAATTGCTAAAAAGAGAGCTTTCTCCGCACTATATCTTCGTGCTAGACGTTGGTTCGTCAACAGTTGACTTGGCTCTGGGTGGGGGCGTTCAAAGAATGTCGTGCTGTCCATTCATTTAAACGGCCGCTGTCACTCCTGGGGTGCTCATACACACCCAAAGAAGATGCTAGTAGTAATATACGACTGGCCTGCTCGATGGGCACATCTGGGGAGCCCATTTAGTGATTCTAGGAACCTCGCTTCCTGGGAACATCACATTGTGATGACCACTCCCGGTAGGAACGACAGCACATGAGATAGGGGTACCTTTGGGGTAGTTTGTGGAAGAAACGAGGCCAACACCAGTAAATAATGGGCACACAATTTAATCTAACACAAGAGATCTGTGCACAGGCTGCCGGCTCACCACAATTGGACGTTGTCCTTGGGGCACAATCTGTGACGGCACAGTGTTGATGGACGCTGTCGAGCTGCTTGTTGAGAGGTTGCACAGTCTGAAGTCCGTTTCGGGCCTCTCGACACCAGTTGTTCCGGGTTCCCCGTCCGAGCGATGACTTCTTGCTCCAGGCGGTTCTATGACAAGTCTTGGTCGTCCGGACTGTTGAGAGGACGTCGAGCACTGCATCCGTGGAAATGCGGTGGCGACGAAAGCCTGCCATTTCGTGAGGGAATTCACCTTGCTTTTCGAGCCACCAGTCGAGATGACGCAAAACAATTCTCTCCGTAATTTTAACCACACAGCTTGTCGGGCTCACTGGGCAGGGCATTTGGGGACAGGGCATTTGGGGTTTTGCCTGATTTCAGGAACAACAAACAACGCCTCCTTCCATGTAGTTGGTAGGGCTCCCTGTTACAAAGATGTGTTCTAAACATGAAGGAGCGCTCGGCGTGCCCAGACGTCAAGGTTTCCCTGTGCGTCGTAAGTGATGTTGTCTGGTCCCGCTGAAGTATGACGATTTACGTTTGATGTAGCCAGCGGCTTCAATGCAAAAAAAAAAAGAAAGAAAAAAGAGAACGAGAGACAAAGAGAGAGAGAAACTGTTTTTCTCTCCTGCGAAGCGCGCACATTGCTGTCTACTCTATGAGATGCAATCAACCGCGACGTGACAATTTATTAGCCCTCAGTATGTTAAGAATAATCTCTGATTTATGTAATATTTACATGCTACCTTTTCCAGTGTAATGGAATACAGCAGGGATTGCGTTCTGGGATATCTAAAAGAACACGGATGCAGTGATCCAGATTTTCTTGAGATTTTTCTCGAGAATATACGGACCGAATGTGGAGCATCCAAGTGGAACTGTACAGGTAAGCGATATTATGGAAAGCGACGTACTGTAACAACCAGACAGGACCTAGCGAAGAGACCACAGTATTTTTTTTTCTCTGCGCGACGTAAAACGTTTGAGACGGGGCGCAACCAGGGCACACGCGACTCAAAGCAGCCTAAGTTTCATTTTCACGAAGCAACTAACATGATATAAACGTGACTGGTAAGCAAAAGAGTAGGAAAAGGGACGAAAAGTGCCAACCAACGTGAGACAGAAAGGAATCATGTCAAGCCAAAGTACAGAAGGCGGATTAGTCGAGTGTGCTCTCTCCCACGTTGTTGCCCCATTGCGACCAGTGATTTCCGTCGTGACGGCATCCGCCAGTCAAGGAAAGGAAATATTACATCATGAGGTGTCCATCATGAGGACCAACCAGTTGATAAGATTCTGAGTCACACGCGACTGTGTTGGGTTCCGATATACACTATAACCTTACCAATGGTCTGCTAAAATTGCCTATTAGCTCCAAATTCGTTTCGTTTTACGAATTTGCCAACCATCAAAAACAACATAGTAACTGCCATTCTGATGCCTCGAAGTAGATTTTATTGGCAACATTTTTTAACCCAATCTTGACAGCATGAGGTATGACACTTAATGATAGCACTGGAAAAAATGTGGTCTCGTTCCCGATCGCGATTACAGCTACCCTTGGGGTAATGAGGAAATCTTAATTGAACAGAATTATTCGTTAGTTTAACGCAAGGATTTTGATCACTCAACATTCGCCCAGTGTCCCAAGGGTGACTGTTATCGCGCTGGGAACTGGGACCGAATTTTCTCCTGTGTTACTATTAAGTTTGACTGGAGCTTTACATGAACCGCGCCAGACGCAACTACAGAAGGCCGTCATGCGCCTCGTTGAGAAACACAGGTGTCGCTCGCCATTTTATTCACTTCCTGTTAAGGTCACTTAGAGCCAAAGTGTCGGCATGCCCGCACTACGTATGCTTACGGTATATTCGCACGATTCCTGGCTTTTTATACGTCATACTTGGATCACAAAATTTGGCATGGAACCACGAACAGGCAACGCGAAAAGCGTAATGAAGATGTTTAAGGTATATAGGTAGGCATATCGCTTCCACCGCGAATATGATGATTTGCAGCTAATCCACTTACCGCTCATCCCGTGTTTGTTCGAAATGTAGTAGAGGGCGATGCAGTGAACTTGCTTCTTTTGCGAAGTATATAGGGGAAAACGAACCTTACTCAATCAAAAGCATTTCGTTCCCAGCGCTGTATCGAGTGTGCGCAACGACTCAATGGGCAAAAATACTATTTTTTACGCAAATGCAAAGCACTGCCTTTTATTTCGAAGCGTATACGAATGCATCTCGATATAATATTTCGCTCTATTGCACCAGAGTGCAAAAGAGAAGATATGGTTGAGAGATTTTCTGAGGCCGACGCTGAGTGCGATGCGAGGTACAGACAAGAACATGGTCTCACTACCGGAAAACCCACAGATTTGGTTCCCGATACGACCAGATGTTGGTAAGTGTTACCTCCCAGTGAAATAAGGGCTCCGAAGCACCATTATCATACCGAGGGCGCTTTCGAAGGCAAGCTGTTATGTGCAGAGCTCTAGTGCTAATCGCTTGATTCGCGTAGCAGCGCACAAAGCGACTGTGAAATGGCACAGGGCAAAACTGCATGGGAACGGTGGGAGAGCGAGAGAGGGTTGCAATAACAGGATGCGGGTTGCGCACGGTTTCCTTTGCATTTTAGCCCCACAACCCAAGCAGCACAACATTGGAGAGTCAAATATTGGACCAATATTGGCAATGTTGGCTCAAAGTTGAATCAAGGGTGAATCAATGTTGGTCGAATATTTGGGCCAAGATGTTGTGCTGCTTGGAAAGAGGGCAGCTCGCGTGGCCGTGTGGTTAACGTGCTGTCTAGGTCACGCCGAGACCGGGTTTGAATACCGGTGCTGGTGGTGCTGCCTGAGGCCTTATTGTCGACAAAGTAATCTGCCTCGATTACTGTGTGTCTCGTCTGCCATTGGTCATCACCCCTTGACGGTCGCGCCTTCTTCACGTAACAACAAATGACTGGCAAAGACAAAGTAATCGAGGTCGCACAGTTTGACGAGAATAAGGTCATTGGGGTGTTTGCTGGGTTCTCTTCGGACGCTGTCAGACGTATGCCGACATACTTCCCTTCCCTCAGAAGTCTGCCCAGGACGCAAATTCCCCGGCACGGCAGCCAGCATGTGTCTGTTCCTGTTTGCTACTATATACGGTGTTGCTCGAATGAACGAACGCGACACCGCTGTGTTCCCACAATTCTTTCCCAAGCTGTACCCGCTGAAGGGTGAACACCACCCGTCTTGGTACCGATAAACAGTGTTGTACGTAGCGCCGTTACTAGTAGCGGCGGTACCGTATCTGTTACTTTTTTCGGTAGCGGAGTAGAGATCGCGCTACTTTTTTAAACTGGTAACTAAAGAAAAACCGTTACAAATTTGCGGTGGCGCGATCTTTGAGCGCTGCCGCTACTTTCCGAGGTGGGGTTCGCGACAACTCGTTTTCGACCTATCGATGAAAGATGAAAGTCGCTGAAAAGGTTAGTCTGCTGTAGGACTCGAACCCACATCTTCTGAATTACCGGTCCAGGGCTCTACCAATTGAGCGAAGCTAACACGCCTCCCCACCGACTTTCGGGGAGCGTCATCTGCAGGGACAAACCAGCCACACTCTCTCACTCATCCTCCTTTCACTCTTACATTTGTGCTCACTCATACACACATTCACACGACGGGATCAACGCAAGCGGCAATCATCAAGCGATCATTTCTCTCATGTTCGACCTATCATTAAGCCTCCACTGTGCCTGCCTTCGAACAAGCTGCCCGATATCACAACTCATTCTGCGAAGACCGGGCAAATAGCCGAAAGGAGGGCACAGAGGCCGTTATCTTGCAAAGAGACTGTCATCCACGTGTTCCCTATTTGGGATTAACCTTCTTGAAGATTTGGTGTATTGTGGGAGTTTTCTTCAAACTGACGTCACTCCTACTGCATTCTGGAACCGTCCTCGCTGACATTCACATGACAGTCAGACAGTCATGACATTCCACATGACATTGCACCACGTACGCTTAGGTGCTTGACCGTTGCCATTTCTTGTACGCTGCATTGGAGGGACCATGGCCTGCTACCAACCAACCAACCAAAACAGTAGACGTGATGTTTAGATGTCTACTATGCGCCTTGGTGGGAAAGCTTTATCTGTGCGTCAAGGAAGTCAACGTCCAATTTGAAAATGCACAGTATGATATGTTTACTAGCTTCTCGTTCCGGGCAATCTGAGTTCTTTTTGTGACAAAGCTCTTGAACCTTTTATCGGTAGACTTGCTTCGTGCTTTATTTGCTTTAGAGGAAGAGGAAAAGTATATGCAGGATATCGAGTAGGCTTTAGTAAATCTGTAAAAAACGGTTTTCCAAATTTTAGCCTTCAGGCGACCTACGTGTAACACCCATTGGACGTCGATTTATTATTTTGAGATATTATTTTTTATTATTATTATTTTGAGATATTGTTTATTTATTATGTATTATTTTAAGACGTTTGAAGTACGCCATCAACGATACTGTTTGTTTCTTTCCTCAAAAGTACACATGAAGTATCGCGTTACTTTTTACAGGTAACGGTAGCGCAACTTTTAGGTGCGTGTAACGATATCGGGATTTCGTTTTTCGAGTAACGGGCACAACACTGCCGATAAATGAAGAGGCGAAGTAAAGTGGCCGCAGTGGAAGAGGTTTCTTTTCTTTCGTTTTGTCCCGGTCATATTTCTGAGAATATAACGAGATATTACGAGATTTCTGGGATATAACAAGAATTTAAACACCCTCGTTATCCAGGCACGTCTCACGTATGTGTTAGTGTGTGTGCTTCGAGCCACTTTAAAGCCGAACCAATTTCGCAAACTGGACAGTAGGGACTGTACGATTGAAGCAACAAATATACTGCAGTAACAAGAATATTAAGGGGATAAAGACGAAAACAAATTATTCGACGACAACGGTGCAACGGAGCAAGTTCCTGGATAAGCTGGTGCTCTGGCAGGTAACGATATCGGATTATTGAAAGAATGCACTATATTCATGCATTTCCATACAAACTATGCCGTAGCGTTCAAACATGCGCTTTTATGCAGCATAGTACCCTTTAATCAGTTCTGAACCTGGTCAAAAAATGTCCCATCGCCTATTTTCATCCCCCAAATGCGAAACGAAGACATGCATGTGCATGCAAGTCCACGTACTGCTATCCCAACGAAGGCTTCTGAGGGGTGTCTGGCATGATGTTTTGCATGACGGGTGTTTTGCGTGGGTAGTTCTGCCGGACTACCTGAATCTTTGAACAATACCTGCGTTGCGCCTGTTCTTCGTCTTTAGGAAGAGGCATAATTATTTTTGTAACGTGATGCAACGTAGATGAGATAGGTGAATTTGAATTGAATTCAACGGACCAAGGCGGCTCTCGCGCGACACACATCAAGGCTCTAAAACAGAGCTCATCGCGAGGTCCCTTGCCAGGCCTCTTGTCATTCTTCCAACAGCGATAAATGTTAATGTTAAATCACGCCCGTATAACGAATTTGGTTGGTATATTTTGTATACTTTTGACCGTACCGATGTGCAGTGCGTGACTTATGCACTGGGGATTTACGTATCTTTGCATTTACGTTCATTGGTGAAACACGTTGCAGTTGTGTTGTGTGCGTATCGTGTATATATTGCCCCCCCCCCCCCCCCGTCTATGACTTGATCGCGCTACAACCACAAGTAAATAATTTAATTCATGTTTCGACCATCTCTTCCAGTATGTTGCTTTACGGCAAGGACTGTGTTCCCCTTCGACTCGTAGAAAAAGGATGCGATGCTTGGATTCTCGCAAGTTCCGAAGAAATGTGGAGCAAGCGAATATTGGCTGCATGTGACCCATCGACCTCGAAGTGTGAGTACCGCAGTAGCAAGACTGCTGGATGCGTAATTTGTCCTCCGTAGCGTCTTCGTGACATCCGTGATAAAGACGTCCACATTTTTGGGTTCGCTCTAATACAGGACTGGTGCCAGTTCACATCAACACATTACTTCGCGAACAAAAAAAAAAATCGAGTGCTTCAACCGAATTTCGAACAAGGAAGTTGTCTTATATATGCCGAAGGAAAGGGGTACGAGCGACGGCGGAGTTCGAAAGGTCCCAACTACATTAGAGTTTAGAAATGCTGAACGTAGCCATAGCAGCACTGCACAGCTGTTTCGGGCTTATTGGGTGATCGTCAGCCATACGCAAGCATGTGACGTTTGAGCGAGTGGCGCCGAAAGGTCAAGTGACACGCGATGTCCTCCCGCCGTGTCAGCGACTCACCACCGAAAGCCCAGTGCGAAGCCAGTACTTTACTGCGGTACTTTACCAGCACCTTACTGGCCTTGGGCTTCCCTTAACTCTTGGAAGCCCTATGAGGCCACTTAATACGACCAGCTGTCATTTTCCACTTGTACAGTAGATGGCGGAGCTTCCGCCGTAACGTAGACTTAATATAAATTTTCCATAGCGCTTATATACAGGGTGTTTGCTCTAACGTGTCCAGAAATTATATTTAGAGCGAGCGATAAAAGAAGCAAATGGTGCCTTTCTGCTACGTGAGTAAGAAACAGGTACTGCTTCTCTAGTAGTTTCTTAGTCAAGTAGCCGAAAAGTAGCACTCGTTTCTTGAATAGAATTCCTGGACACGTTAGAGAAGACACAATGTGTAGAAATATATACAGTGTGGTCCACCAAGCATGACAGAAATTAACAGTAAAAACGTCGGCCCTGGAGGGACATGCGGTCAAGGGATTTTTTTTCTGCCAATGACTTTTGCCGTAAATTGGTAACATTTTTACTTCATTTCAACTGACTGAAACTTAATTTCTTGAATTGATCTCCGAAATTTCCCGAGGCAACCTAATGTTTTATTTGCGTAAATTGGTTCCCCGTGGTTACGTTTACTCAGTATAGCAGTTAATACCACTCGTAATGCTATGGCAATTACCGAAATAAATTTGCCGAAATTCCGTGGAAATGAGTCTTACACTCTAAACCAGGTAACGCATATGTAACGGTTAAGTACCGCTTGGCCAAGAGGTACATTTTTTTTTAAATGTACCTTTTAAATTTAAGAGGTACATGCGCCATCACATGCGGTACATGCAACGGATAGCGCGCAGCGATCTAGGCCTACCCGTCGGGGTGGTTCCCCCTTCTTCGCTATGTTAACAGCCCCAGAAAGCTACGCTGTACGATAAATATCACAAAGAAATACCTTTGAACAATCTGTTGGTCCATCTGTTGGTTCGATCGATATTCAAAAATTAGATCAATTTCCGGGGTGATGCTTGTCCATCCCGAGCGTGCATTGTCATGACTCATGATGCACAAACGCCGAACACACGGGGCACAACGTATATGGATGAACGCTGACCACTGCATCTCTCCTTCACTATTATCTGTGGTCACGCTTCTTTATCTTTTTCACACCTTTGGATTGCTGTTCTTCCCAAACTTCAGTTTCTTCCGCAGAAGCTAACACCAACCACAGAAGATGATTGACTCACCCATTTACGACATCGCCTGGACGTAACCTACTGAGAAAATACAACGTAAAAAAAGCCAACAACCGAAATAGCTTACCTGGAAAACATGCCTACTTGCCTGTGTAATCCAGGTGTAAAGTGCAATATAGGCTTCTCTAATTCACGCATCAACGTTCGTGTATGAAGCGCAAAGTTCGTTGTCTCCGTCAATCACTCGTTGTGTCCAGCCTGCCGGTGATCAGGACCATTGAGAATCAGAGCGAAGATGTACGAAAATGCGTCGTGCGGACGAATACAGACTATGCGACGTCATAGATATAATACGGACCTTAAATGACTCCAATCTTGAAAGCGTCGAACGAGTTTCTTCAAAGACCGAGCATACTCGTCCTCGCTCCCCGACGTTTCAAAACAAACTGATTTGCCAGCGGTTGCAAGAAACGCATTCTTCCCTAACGTGCGATCCCTCACGGTCACGGGTTCTAGTTATTGCACTTCTTTGATAGAATGATGGTGCTGACCCATTATAGCACTGCTGCGTAAGGGAATTTATTGACTGGTATTCGGAATCACGCGAAATATTTTTGCTGCGCATGGAGATCGTGAGACGGCGTTTGTACTCGTGCGCCGGAAACACGCGGTACACATGAGGTATAGAGGATGGCATTACTTGCTGCGCACATCCAGAATGTCCGGAAGGCGCTACGTATACAATGAGCACTCCGTTTTTGCGAGCTGTATTTTGGAAGGTGTGAGGGCCGTGGATTGCACGAGCCCTACCAGGGGTACCTTTGCGTACCATGACCAGGTTTCCTACGCGTAGCACAGGGATCTTGGTCGAATGGCGCTTATCGTAGGACATCTTCATTGATTGTCTGTAGCTCATTTTTTCACGAGGAGTAGTGCGTTTCTCATGCAGCTGTACGCCATCGCGGATATCAATTTCTTGTCTGCATGGAGCACTGTTGCCCACCGGAAGCCGCAAAATGGGGTGAGCATCCAAGCGCTGCTGTTACCGATCTATTGTGGTGGTAAACGGCTGCTTCAAGACAACATTTTCAGCCTTCCGGGAACTCGGGGTACAACATGATGTACTGTTTGTTATCCCGAATTGCTCGTTCGGCAAGACCATTTCCCGCAGGGTGGTATGGCGATGCATATCTGAGTGTGATGCCACGTTGGTTCTCCCAGTCTTGTAGGAGCTTGCTCTTGAAAGCCGTTAAGCCTTGAAAGCGTTATCGGATATTGTAGTCTTGGTGTTTTGAAACATGCGTCGGCTCAAAAGGGCTAGTATGGTGTGCTAATTTTCTTTTCCCACTCGCTCTGCAGTCATCCGTGTGCATTGGTCGATGGCCAGTCGGAAGGACTCAGTTTTCTTCGTACTCTCTGACTTCTTCTGGATCTATGCAAAATCAATGTGGACGACTTCGAAGGACATTGAAGAGTGTAATTACATCGGGTTGTGGCTAAAATTTCGCTTTTGCGAGTTGACATATATGACAAGATCGGACGTATTAGGTTACATATGCCATCATTCCATGCCAAGTAAAGCGCTGCTTAATTTTTGCATATGTACGGGAGAATCCGTCGCCACGAAGGGGAGTGTCTGATAAAGCGAAAGAATCGTGGCGTGTAGCGACGGTGGAACCAAGTACTTGCCGTCTTTGAAGCTCAAGTCTTGCGATGTGTTGAAGACTGTGAGATGGTCAACATTGTGGTTGTGCGATAGCCCTGAGAGCGCGTCCCTATCCTGGAGAAGTCATCCAGGACGATGTATGACTTCACAGTCATAATGCTGGAGCTCTAATATCCACCTCTCTATCCGGTTTTTCGGTTCGTGCTGTCTGAAGTAGATGCGTAAGGGCATCACTATCTGTGACAAGGTGAAACCTTCTCCCATCCAGTTAAGGTTGAAAGTACCTCAAGGCCACAAGGATTGCAAGTGTTTCCTTTTCAGTCGCAGAATAGTTGAGTTTAGCTTTAGTAAAGGTGTAGGAGTACTATCCTATGACATGCAATCGTTGGTGAGTAGATGCGGTACAGTTACGGTGATAGAGTATAGCAGCAGTTCCATAGTATGACGCGTCAGTATGTACCTGTAA
This sequence comes from Ornithodoros turicata, assembly GCF_037126465.1. Classification (NCBI taxonomy): domain Eukaryota; kingdom Metazoa; phylum Arthropoda; class Arachnida; order Ixodida; family Argasidae; genus Ornithodoros; species Ornithodoros turicata. The sequence goes on along the minus strand of NW_026999372.1, from coordinate 134,078 downwards.
GGGAAGTTTAAAGTTTGGCAGCGTAAGGACTGGATCGGAGGAAATGTCAGAAACCAACTGCTTGTACGCAGCTTCGCATTCTGCTGTCCCTACAAAAGGTACGTGTTTCTGTGTTAGAAGAGTCAGGCGCTTTGTTTTCCTAGCGTAGTCTTTGATGAAACCCCGAAAGTGTCCAGCCAGACCAAGGAAAACACGAAGCGAGTGCAAATTGTGTGGCTTGGCAAGCTGAGTTATCCGTGCTACGGACTCTGCTTTTGTTGTCTTTGTGTAGCCATCAAATACGCGCCCTAAGAAGGTAACTTGTAACATGAACTTGTAACTCAACCCTCACTTGTGCTGCATGTTTGAAAAACTCACTTTTCTTAAAGTTGACTTTAAGTGAGGCTCTGCAAAGTGCCTACCTCACTTGTGTCAGATGATGTCCTCCCGGCTCACGACGTGTCCCCACGCCAGCTCTCTGTTCGTTCCGGCTTGTCCAACCGCGACTACCAGCTCGTGCGTGGTAACGACGTCCTCCATGGGCAGAGGTGCACGAGACAGCGCATCTGCCACCTTGTTAGAGGTCCCCCTCCGATATTCGATCGACAGGTCGTACCGTGGCAACGTCCGACTCCAACGTGTAAGTCTTCGGGCGGGAGATTTCAATCTACTCAGCCAGGCGAGTGCCTGATGGTCAGTCTGGATTGTAGATTTCGCAGCATCCGGATACATGTTGAACTTATTCAGTGCGAACATGATAGCTAGACTCTTTTTCTCCGTCACGGTGTAGTTTCGTTCAGGCGACGTCAGCGTGCGGCTTGCAAATGCCACAGGCCGAAGTTCACCTTCGCGCTGTTGTAACAACACCGCACCCAGTCCATAATCACTCGCATCTGTCTGCACTACAAATGGGCGATTAAGATCTGGGAGATACTGACAGGTGATCTGCGCTATCGCTTCCGCCAGAGCGGAGAAATCATTATCTTGTGCTTCCCCCATGACCAGCGCCCACCTTTCCACAATAGCCAAGTTAATGGCTCAGTTATATCCGAACACCTCGGTATGAATTGTCTATAAAATCCAATCATACCAAGGAAGCGCTGCAAGCTCTTTACATCCTGCGGGCAAGGGTAGTCTAGGATAGCCTTCAGCTTGTCCTCGTCCGGCCTTACCGTGCCGGACTCCACCGTAAACCTGAGCGTATCGATTGGGTTAGTGACCAACTGCATCTTTTGATGATTGACCGTCAACCCAGCGGCTTGCATGCGTCCCAGCACCACTTTCAGATGAAGGTGTTCCTGGAATGAACGTGAGAAAATTACTACGTCATTCATATAGGCCATGGGCGAAGTTGTACTTCGCATCGCCGAGAACCTCGTCCATCATTCGCTGAAAACTAGCCGGGGAATTTGGCAGTCCAAACGGAAGCCGGACGAGCTCAAACAGTCCCCTATGACAGGTAAATGCTGTCTTTTCGACATCAGGTACTATCATCAGGTACTATCGGTATCTGCAGGAATCTTTGACTGCAGTCCGAGATTGTTAACACACGGGCTGATCCCATCGTGTACATGATCGAGCCTATAGAGGCTCACCTCGTTCAACCGACGGTAGTATACGCACAACCTTGCGGTTCCATCTTTCTTCGGAGCCAGTACCAGCTGAAAGGCCCATGGGCTGCGGGGGTTCTCACAGCACCTGTCTCGATGACCTCGTTAAGCGCAGCATCGAGCAACTTGCGCTTGTGAACGCTAAGCGGCCGAGGATTTCATCTCCAAGGCCTTGCGTCGCCGGTGTCTATGACGTGTTCCAAGTAATCGGTCAAACCAGGTTTTTCAGTAAACATCCATGATGATGGTAGCAATGCTTGCTCCAGCATTTCCCGTTGCCCCGAGGTAGCTGGAAATCCTCACAGGCCCTCATCCAAGGCAGCAGTTGCAACTATAGGCTTTCGGTATTCTGTTCCGTGATGCACCAACGTGCAGTGATGGTCCAGCGAGGCGAGGTACTCCAGCGGCTTGCTACTTTGGTTCATCGCTGTTGCCAGTCGGTTCCCGGTTTCGCCGTGGCCAGTCGCCCTGCACCAGGGGTCGTCCACTCCAGTAATGGATAGAAGGTACAGCTCCATGCATGCTGGTATCCTCGGAGATGTAGGTCCAGAATGAGTCCCATACGGATAATGAAGTCGCGCCCCAGGATCATTGCTCCAGCCACTCCATGGAGGTAAACAAAGCGTTGTCTGACCCGATGTCCATCGACGGTCGAAGTAAGGCGTATCGCGCCACCGGCAGTTAAACCGCATCACAGGCGAGCCTTAGGCGATTTCTGGTCGTCCGTACCGAGATGTTCCGCCGTCGACACCAATCGAGGATTGGTGTCGCCGATCAGGGAAACAGCTGCTCCGGTGTCCACCAAACCTGCAGCGTTTTTGCCCTGAACGCGCACCACGATGTCATCTTGCAATCGGCAAGCTGGACCGAGGCCATCAGAAAAGATGTTATCAGAAAAGACAGCACGGTTCGAAGTAACCTGCCTCTGATCGCTGTTCGCTCCGGCAGAGACGTGAATGCGTGTCACCTCCTCTTTTTCCTCTACGAGACAGTTCGTTCCCCCATACAGTTCCTGAATCGCCCGAACGTTTTCCAAAAGGCTCTCATCACTATGCTGCGTTCGGGCTGCAAGCTCTTTGCGCATACGCATCACATAGTTTAGGGGGAGGAACTCGTCCCGAAACTGCTGCTTCAATATGCTCAGAGAGAAATGGAGGCTGGGACCTACGCCACAAAGCCGCTGAGCTTAACAGTGCTGCGGCTCAAATATTGGTTCAATACTGGACCCATATGGGCTACCAAGATTACCAATATGTGACCAATATGGGGAGCGCAACCAGGCTCTATATTGGACCAATATGGGCTGCCTATCTTGGCAAGCCCATTTTGCGCCAATGTTGCCCATATTTCTGTGATAACGCCGACGGGGAGTCCGTGTAATAATAAAGCTTTATCCGTAATAAAGGTTTAACATTCACAACTGATACTATTTCTCTCTTTCCCCCTTTTTGATTTTTCATTTCTGCAAATCTCATTGATCCAAGTTGCCATAGATTTACAAAAAAACAACACTGCATGGCCGCAAAAACGAAGAACGGGTGCTACGCCCGTCTTGCTGAAGGACACGGGTCAGACCCACGGAATTGCCAGTGCCAGACATCCCTCAGAAGCCTTCATTGGGATCGCAACGGTCTATAAACCAAAAATTTCCAACCCGCTCCGAGAGTACAAAGGAGCGAAACACTTTCCTGACGGTGACGGACATACGCCAGAGGAATTCACATTGCTTGCATTAACTTGAAAGCACCTAACTTTACAGGAGCCATCCCTTGCTATCAAACATTGTGTTTTTTACTTGACCTGCCGCAATTCCTCTATCATTTGACTAATTAGAGACATTTAAAGGGAGGGGGCGTATGAAACGTCCGATCCTACTGTCGCGCATGCGCATTAGCTGTAGGACGCGTGATTTCGCTCAAACGGCCACGCTCGCTCTCAGTCACTTCGACCTAGTGGCATCGGCATCGCGAATCAAGGTGGCGGCTGCTTCCAGTATGTGGAAAGTTGAGTTGTCGAGTTCTAGTGAATGTTACAATGAGATTGCTAGAGTGTGTTGATTGTTTCGGATTGCTGATTGTCGATTGTATCATCTGCGGGAAGTTGCTGGATGTAACGATGTATTGAATTGGGCATTCCACACACTTGCCAATCCAATCCAATCTTGCCATGCTGCTTGGGCATTTGTGCAACACGAGTACGTACCATTTTCTGTATTTCAATTAATATTCCTATATCAATCAATATGGGGTGTACACAGGCAATATGAGGCCCATATTGCCAGGATTTTCCTAATATTGGCTCAAACTGGGCATTATGGGACCCATATTGCCAAGATTTTCCCAATTTTGGAGAAACGGGCCCCATATTGCACCCGTATCGTCAATAACCAGCCAATATGGGCACAATACTGTGTGCTGCTTTCGGCAATATTGTGTGCTTATTTGACGGGAACAAATCAGCACGGGGAATCCCCGGGGGAATGATACGGCAGGTCGAAAACACCAGTGTTGGGCGCCAATTTTCTGGGATCCGCGGCCCACAAACCCGTGGTGATTTCGAATACGACCCGCCGCAACCCCGAAGAAGACGAACACAACAACTACAGAACGAGGAACAAGGTTTATTTTATTGCATGAGACCAAACCAACTGGGCCCCAACAGTGCGCTCCTTATCACTTAAGTAGCTCCTTAGCAGGCCGTAATGCGCACGGGTGAGCACACGTTTGCTCCCAGCCTGATTTTCTTATTGCGCCGGTGCTATCAACGGGTTTCACGGCGACATGACACCTCCCACACCACATATATTAAGTGAATTAATGGATGTTAATGTTAATTGAGGATTAGTCGTTCAGCAGTTACATCCGCTGTCATGCAAGATGTCTTGTGTTCTGAAGTCGGAGTTATATTACAAAAATGTGAAAGATAAAGAAAGCCCATATACTGCATCCTCATTGTAAACACCATACTTTAATGCGGGATTATTAAATGAATATATTCTGCGCCCCGCCGCTGTACACTCGAAATTCTGTCCGCATTATTTCGCAGGTGATTCCACACGCGATTTTTTTTCTTTAGTATGCATCCATGTCAGCAGGTCAAGCACAAAGTTACGCGAGCATGTCGAACGCTCTGTCGCGCAAGTGGCGAATATGCTCTCTAGTGGAATTTTGTTCCTACTTCGAGGCATGATTTCGCTGGCTGTAGGTGTCCCCCATTGCTGTACTTGGTATGATTTTTTTTTCATATTTTAATGCCTTTTTCATTTTATGTATCGCTCATACAGGTATCCGCTGAAACAGGCAAACGTTTGGAATATTTCTTATTTCTTATTTTTTATATATATTTGGAATTTTGGAATAAAAAAAAAGATTTTACGCGCCCGTTTCTCGAAAAGGCACGTGTTTCGTGTTTCGCCAGGACACTTAAGTCTGAAAGCAGGAAAAGTTTTACACTGAGAAAAACTAAACGGAAGTCCACGATAACGTAACAACCCAACCACAGAAGGTTAATTTACCAGTATAGATGCACAGAGCTTCGTTTTCTTCGTCTGAGCAAACTACAAGAGCTGGTTGTGCTGGAAGCGCGGTCATGGTTAATATTTGGTAAACGTGCTCGAAAGCCATACAATACCCACCTGTTGCATACCGGCACTTTCATGACTGATCGGCGGATGCCAACTGTGCACGGATGCCCTGAGTGACAAGTTCGGTGAGAGTTACACGATGTCAACTCTGCGTTCATACAGCCCAGCAGTCTAGACATTGGCCTTTGACAACGCCACGCCGTCGCAATATGTCAGTCAAGGACAATCCCCCCGAAAACCATCGCGAAAACCAGAGAGCGGCGTCCGCCTGACTCTAGCCACAATCAAGCCGCCGACGGTTGCACGCAAAGTGATGCAATCTGCAGCACTGACACACTTTCGAATTTGGCAACATTGCTAAGCACCAGGCTTCTATCCGGCACACACTTTCGCGAGGCACTCAACAAACAAAACAAATAAAAGCATCCACTTTTGTTTCCGTCAACACATATAGAGAACTTATTTTTTTGTCTCGTTACTCCGTTATTTTTGTTTATTATCGTTGCTAACGTTTCGGTGGCACTGCGGATAAGGCTGGCAGGCAATTAACGAGAGCAGCAAAGAATATCCGCGCTTTTATCCGTCGCCGGTTTTTACCGCTGATATATCTGTGTGGGACAAGTCAAGCTACTAACAGGGGATATTCCCTAGGCAAGTTATAAAAGGGGGACTCTGAATTGCTTTATGAGTACCCAAATATGTCGTCTTGCTCGTTTTCAGGCTTGCAGTGCAATCAAAAAACTATATCCGATGCCGAAGATGTGTGCTTAAGGAAGTACGAACAGGAACATGGCATTATTTCTAGAGGCCTGATGTCCGGCAATGACAAACGACTGTGCTGGTAAGCTCTTTGTCGAGTGCATGCGGCGGTTTCACAGCGGCATCGTGATAAATAAGAAAATGCGTAAACAATTTTGCGGAAGGCTTCGCGGAAGGCAGGGCAGAGGCTTTGTTGTTTTAGGTTCTGACGTTCTCAGCCAAGTTAACATCTTTATCCAGCGTCAGCCCTTTTCCAGTACCACTCTGGCACGAACGCATTGGTCTCGCAGACTCACAATGAATGCTGTGAGCAAGGAGCAAGCACGAACATCCGTTTCAGTTTCACATGCACAGTGAGCGATGATGGCCGAAAGGCGTTGCACGAAATCCTTTACTAATTCCGTACCACCTTGCTTTGTCGTGAAAAGCTTAAGGCGTTCAAACTGTTTTTGGGAGTATCATGACCAGCAAGTCTGCTGGTCAGCCCTGAAATATGCCGCGGTCAAAACTTCGTGAGGCAGAACAAGGTTGCACAAATGTTTGGAAACCTCTTGAGTCGGAGACGTTATTAGCAGGCTGCATTTGTCCGCGTCTTCGGTGAACCTAGCCACGGGAACAGCTCCTTCAAACCATACTGGGTACATACTGCACTTTTCGTTCGAGGGATCGAACACTCCTGAGCTGCAAAACCTCCGAGTGCTATCTTCTACAGCCACTCTTTGCTGGGTTACTGCAGGTGGAGTCGCCATTCTGGTCGCCAGTTGAGGTGACCCAAGACGTGCCAGTAGCAAGAATGATAAAGTATTTAATGAAACATAGCAGCCAGATAGAGATGAACGGAAGCAGCCGCTTCGGAGGAAAATGCAAAGCCAAAAGAGAACTACGTGCAAGCACGCAGCTCTCCTTCATACGAGGAAAACAGAATGCATTGCGTTCTCTCCAATGGGCAGTGAAGGAACACCTGCAGGAAGGGTGCCAGGGGAACACCCTAAGGAAAGGCAGTCCAGGGAACAGCTTTAGCAAGGGAGCAAAAAGTCATATGTGTGACGGTCGTGAACACCCCCAAGGGAGTTTCCCATACTCCTTTTTCTTTCTTCCCACGGGGTATAGCACTCGTAGCGCTGAGGACCTAATTGCCATGACATGTTCGCGGAAATGGAGTTTGGCGTCGAAAGTTACACACAGATCACAAATAATGTCAACACGGCATATCTCATCAATGCATGAAATAAGTGGCAATAAGTTGCAAAAAATAGTGGCATTCTTTTTAGGAGCGAACTAAGCTACCTTAGTTTTAGCGCTGTTGGTTTTAAGATGATTGTGAGAGAACCAATAAATGATATTCGACACGTCCTCCTGTGGCAATGCACAATTAGAGCTTGCGCACACAGTGGTAGGGAAAAGGAAACAGGGAGCCAATGACGGGGAGAGGGTCTTTTTTTTTGGCGCGATTTTCCCAGGACTACCGTGTTTCTCTGGTTAATTTCGTTGCTTACATAACCGCAGTCAACTCCTTCCTCAGGTTCCTGGGAAGAGAGTTGTCGTGAAGGGTGGTGGTGGGACGACGCGAGTCTGGTCCGCGGAGAGAGAGCCAGGCCAGTCCAGGTCGTAGCGGAGCAAGTTTATTTACATCTATATACAGCAAGACGACTTCCGACAAGAAAGTCCGGAAAAGATCAGATGACGAGACCCCTACACATGGGCGACGGGCCTTTTTGTTCAAAATCAGGGTGCCGCCCACAAATTGCACAAACAAAATCAAACACGTAAATTTCTCACTTCTCAGCCCCAGGACTGGTCCGTTACTGCAGGTCTCTGAAATGCTTCAATCCTGAAGCGAGCAAATTACAAAGGATTCTTCCCAAAATTAGATAATTGTCACAAATAAACAGTCCAAAACCCATTAGTGGCTCAAAACGAAATCTATACAAACACATAAAAGGGCTAGCAGGATACGAGTTCCCTACATATGGCATGTTTCTCGAGTCCCCGAGGGGAGACGCATGTCGCAAAGTCCATTCATACACGGACGTCTGGAGATAATCCGCATCTATTCACGGAGCAGTGTATCAATGAAAGTGACTTTAAACAAAACCCACTGGAAAGAAATAGGCAACCGAGTAAACCAGGTTCTGGCAAACAAAATAAAAAAATACAAACAGCAGAGGGGTGTTCTCGATGATCATAGAAACTTAACAACCGCTTTTTTGGAACACAGAACAAGCATCGGAATCAAGGCTGATTTTCGAGTTGGGACGATGCCAAATAAGAACATGCAGGTCCATGCGTACACATTCGAGAGTATGTGCGTGCGTGTTTTCCAGACCCATACATTTCTAAAGAAGGTACTTTCTCGCGCCAAGTGTCAACTGATCGAGAATAATTCCCCTTTCCAAGGCATGCTCCTCAATCACGTAAAACAGTTTGCCTATTTTGTGTTGTTATTATCGGGGAGAGAGCTCAGTCTTGCTAAATAATTGCCTTGGCGGAACGAAGTACGTCCACCAAACAACAATTTTTTGATAGGAGAATAGTTCACGGTTTTAATGGTACCAGCCTTCGAACAGTAGGGTACCTACCCCACTGAACACAAAAAATTTGTTCTACTGAAACCACACCAGTAGGCCCGGCAACCTGCAGCACCCGAGGTAACCTAACATCATACGTTGACCAGAATAAGTATTACAATTGAACGACTATTTTTGTGTGTGTGAGGTACGGTCACTTGTGAATTACAATGCTTACGCTTTTCTTCTATCGTTTTGAGTGTTTCACCGTTGTCCCCAGTGTCCTGCAGAAGTGCTGTGCATGTATATTTTTTTCATGCACTAGTTTTCGGCCCGTGGGACAGGACCGTATCCTATTTACGAACATATTTTTCGTTACGTATAACAATAGGTTATCTACTGTAACTTTTCCGCATTTCATAGGAAGCTGCAGTATTATTCCCGTGAATACACTGTTATTGGGCAAGACACATGGGTTAAGCATAACCGCCCGATTCCTCCCCCTGCTTTCTCCATTTTTACAGAGATCTTGCAAAAACCAGTGGAGCATTATTTAGTTTGGATAGCCTCAAACGTGATGGCATTTTCTGTGGTAACCTACCGTTTTTGAAGGTAAACGAGTCGGCACAGCGAAACCGATACTCTCCGCGTCCCCGTCAGAATCAGGCATAAGCCATTGTCCGCGTCATGTCGCAGGCATTTGATGACACTTAGCCGAGCCTACAGAGTGGTCATTTAGATGTGACTTTAGATTTAGATGTAACTGAAAGGTTACCGAGCTACAAGGTTTTTACGTTTCACACCAGAAGTATATTTTATTGATGAAGGACGGACTCCGTCCGAAAGCTTGTATTTTAGTAAATACATTATTTATGTTTCAATATCTTTAAATACTTATCTTATTCTATCAAAATACTTCACTTTTCGAAAACGCCGCCTCTGTATTGTGACACTCTCCTCTGTGACACTCACGAAAATGTTGCCATGCTGCCTTATTTTATGAATATAAATCTTTGAAGGTACCACTACCTTATTTATTTCTGAAACCTTCCAGAAAGTGTTTACCTGGCAACAATGGGACTTCGCACAGCAGATGTCACATTAACATATGTTGCCTCCGCCCATTATCCTTAGTGTTTGTTCAAGCACTCACTGGTCGCTGATCTTCCATTTTTGTGCTTAATGTTTACGACTTCACCACTGATCACACAAGTGGCGAACACTACGTATATGAGAGTCGAAGATCATGTCATGGTCACCATGGACGTGCTTGCTACATACAATGAATGGCCGGATTATTATTGCCACAGAATTAAGAAAAAAATACATGATGATGGCAGATTTACGCCTTCTTCCATTGTTTCTAAAATGCGAATGTAAAAGTTAAAACTTTGTACCCCGACAGTGGCGCGCAGGTCGGCAGAACCGGCGGCGCGCCGTTTGAAGCAACCGGACGGTGGCGGCGAGCACAAGTTTACCGTGGCGGCTCGGCGCACACCAGGGGGGAGGGGGGGGGGGTCGGACTCGCTCAAAAAAGCGTGACCACACGGGAGCAGCTGCCATCCGTTGGTCATGGAAGGCGTTGCATTCCGTTGGCTGCTTCATTCCGCTAAACTTGACGTGCTCGTTTTCCTAAATTCATCACTTGCTATCTAAATTCGGCGTACTGTGTGCGTATCTCATATGTATTCGTTAAACAAATAAGCATTGAATATTTTCCCACTACAACACTTGCGTGTGCTGCCGTTCGTTCGTCACTTTATTATCACGGTTTACTGTGTGCCATGCTGTGTGTATTCATCTGTGGAATTCTGTTGCCTTCGGAAATACATGCCTACATTCTGAGTCAGCTTCCTGGTAGTAGAGAGCCCGTCGTAACCGTCATAACCGATTCGTATATCCCAGCAGTGTGAGTGAACCCTGTGCTTACCGATATCACAGTCACCAGCACAACCCGGTTCGAAACCAAAACAAGCTACGAAACAAAGAAGGAGCCGCAAAAGCGAAATAAACTTGAAACGCAAGCATCAGTTAATGGCGGTTACGATCTGAGGAGAATGGCGTCTGGTGCGGCTTCCCTGATTCTCGCTTTGAAAGGAACTGACTTGAATTGGATCATGGATGGGATTGGATTGGATAATGCAGTTGCTTTACGTATGATAAATCAACGAGATTTCTACGTGTGCACTTTGCATGTGAAATCATGAAGTAAAACTTGTGCAGACACAACGTTGTTCGTTCTACGTTTCCGGTTACGTTAAATTCCAGCGTAACTATCAACGTTGTCATAACGTGCTCCATTCCACTGATGGTATATGAGTGTTGAATCAGCGTTGAATTCCTGCGTTACAATTCGCATGTCGAAATTTTACGTAAAATCTGCGTGAAATTCATGTTCTCAATTCACGTTTCACATTGTTCAACGATATTCAACGTAGATTTTACATTCTGTCAACCATGTGTGTTGACTGGGTTTTTTTGTTCACTGCAAGACCAGCAAGCATTCGTGCGAGACAAATTTAAATGTTCGTAAGTGTTCGTATGTGACAGGAATATTCTGGTAGTCAAGAACGGCGATACTTAATTGGAAGTGAGAACGGTGAATGAGAAACACATAGCTTGACAGGTGAAGGAATATGTGAAGACAAAATCATGTCATGACATCAACAGTTCATTGAATACTACCCGCAATGTTAAAACATACATATAGGGAACATAACTATGTTCGATATGTGGTTCAACAAAAAGGAAATGCATGTAGCGCCTGCGCTATCGCAGAAGTTTACTAGATGCCACGAACTTTGCTGACTTCGGTTTTTGCTCTGTTTCATTTCTAAGTCTTATGAAACCAAATTCATATGCATAAATATATACACCTATGCATCTCTAAAGCCCACGGGGCGCCCGAACAACGATCCATACCTCGAACGCACAGCTTCGCCAATGGACTGAACCGAAGCGCCCGCAGTCCCAGCAGGAAAAACCCGCATGATGGCGCCACAGTCGCTACAAAATTGCCGCGCAGTGGAGCCGGCGAAAATTATTGTCTATATGAGATTGCGAAGCCCCACCGAGGCAGTGGTATATAAGTGGCCATGTAAGGGGATATGAGAGGATAGATATAAATAGAGCTAAATGATTCATGAATTGAAGTAGTCGAAAGACCTTAAGAGTAAGAGGTAAGAGTAATTTAAGGTAATTAGAGGTAATTAAAGGCAATTAATGAAAGAAAGTTGAGCTTAAAGGTAATGAATGTAAGATATATATAATTAAGGGAAATATCAAATGAAATTATAGGTTACCATAGGTAATTAAGTGTAATTAATGTAAACTAAAGCGGAATTGAGAGTAATTAAAGCAAGTAACCGCAATTCAAGGGAATTAAATGAAATGCAAGATTAGCTCATGTAATCTGCAGTTACCTAAGGTAATTAAAGGGTAACTACATGGTGATTGAAAGTAATTGACGCTGATTAAAGGGTAATTAACTGTACTTAAGTATAGTAATTGAAAGTGTCGAACCGGAAGTCAAGTATACACCGGAGATGGACAATCGGAAGTCGAGTTGGATCGGAATTGGATACTGGAAGTCTAGTATTGGCGGGAAGTGGATACCCGGAAGTCAAGTATGAATCGGAAAAGACGCTTAATGCTACGCGTTACTGTCCCATTTACCACTAAATCGCCACTGAATTTTGTGGCTACCGACGTTCATTGACATTCCATGAGTATTTTCATAATATGGGCCATTAATCAATTTTATGGCACTAAGCCTGTTTCAAACAGTGTCATACAGCGTTTTGTGACTCTCGACGGTCCTTATGACATGCAATTACTATATTCAAGGTATGTGCCATGAATCGATTTTATGGGCCTGCCACAGCTTCAAATACTGTTGTACAGTATTTTGTGGCTACCGACGGTCTTTATGCCATTCTATGACTATTTTCATATGACTATGATTTTGGTCATGACTGGACTACATCCAACACACAAAACGTCGCAAACCACTATGTGACACTGTTTGAAGCAGCTCTAGCCCAGTAAAATCGATTCGTGTCAGATATCATGGAATGTCATAATGACCGTCGCTGCTCAAAAAACACTGTATAACACTGTTCGAAGCAGCTGTAGTCCCATAAAATGGATTCACGGCACATATATCAAAACAGCCATGGAATGTCATAATGACCGCGGTGATCACAGACTACTGCAGACACCAGTTGAACCAGCAGGAGTACCATAAAATTGATTCATGGCGCACATGGTGAAAATAGTGATGTAATGTCATAATGAGCGTCAATAGTCATACAGCATTGTATTACACTGTTTGAAGCAGCAGTACTCCCATAAAGTCGATTCTTGGCATATGTATGAAAATAGTTATGGAATATGGTAATTACCGTCGGTGGTTATAAAACACTATACGACAGTGTTTGAAGCAATATTGTTCCGATCAGATTAATTTGTGCGCATATCATGAAAATAATCGTGGGATATCATAATGACCGTTGGTTGTGACAAAACACTGCGTGACGCTGTTTGACGCAGCTCTAGCCGAGTACAATTGATTCATGCCACATATCATGCAAATAGTCATAGAATGTCAATGACTGTCAGTCGTCACAAAACACTGTGGCACTAGTTGAAGCAGCACTAGCCCAGTAAAATTGACCCATGCCACGTATCATGAAAATAGTTATGAAATGTCATAATTGCCGTCGGTAGTCATGAAATGCTGAATAGCATTGTTTGAAACAGCGGTAGTCCCATGAAATTGATTCATGAAACACATAATCAAAATAGTCACGGAATCTCATAATGACGATCGGTAGTTACAGAACACTGCAAGGCACTGTTTGAAGCAGTGATATTAAAAAAGTCATAAATTTGTTTTGCCATGTGTCGAGATTTGGGCGCACGTTAGATAACCCTACGGTTGGCAAAATCAATCCACAGACCCTTCCATTTCTGGCGTCGCTCATGATCACAGTTGTGTCGCGACGTAAAGCCCTGACTTAGAACAACAGTCGTAAAAGCAATTCATGGAGCATATCATGAAAATAGCCGTGAAATGTCATGGTGACAAAAAGCTGCCATAAAACACCGCATGGCACTGCAAAACCCATGGCTTGTTGGATCGGTAGCCATAAATCATGCTACATTCACGTAATCATGAAAGTCTCAGTCATGACAGTTTCCGTGACGGAATACGTTTACATGTGTTGCTTGGGTTAAATTTGGTTGACCACTGGATTAAATTCGGTAAAGCTTGGATTAAATTGAGTGACCTATGGATTAAAATGAGCGGGGAATGTTTCTTAATTTCCAAAATTTCTTATTCCCAATTCAAACAACTGTGGGATAAGAGCCTTATGCGTCTGTGTGTGAAAGAGGCGTTTGAGGCGGAAGTGTCTGTATCGTCCCTAATTGTGCTCTAGCTGGGCCAATGCTCCATATTTCTAATAACTTCAGCTTTTGGCTTTTCACAAATTCAGCTTGACCGCTGAGCAACTTCAAAGTGTTGGCAACATGTCCCTGAGCATGGGAGAAGTATACAAGTATACTCCAGCTCGCTTGCATTTTACTCCTATCTTCAACTTCAAAGTACCCCGATGTTCATTCTCATCTACTGATGAGGGTTGCTGCAGGGTGCAGTCACTCTGCTAGCTGCTGTTTCCTCATTGATTTCTCAGTTCGTATTCCTAATTCCTCGCACAATACCAGGAGATCGACTTCAGGTCCATTTCAGTCAGGAGGTCGATTTCAGGTCCATAATGGCAGAGGTGAGCCTACCTGTTCCAAACTGTTATGCCTAAACGCACACGTGTCCATGTCAAACGTCCAAAACATTTGAGCTTAGCGTGCATTAAGAAAACTTGAACCATCTCGAAGAACGTGGACTCCACCCGAGTAAGCCTCGATACTTTTCGTCTGGGAGCACCTGCTGGCTGCATGTATCCCATCGATCCACCAGTTGTTGCACTACTGCCCCAGAAGAGTGGAAGGTCACCAGCAGCAAGCTAGAGAGCTAGCGAACAAGCTTATGAAATAAATCCATACTGAAGCGATCAAATAGTTAGAAAGCAATCTTTTGTTCCCGTTTTTCCGTGTCCCTCGTCTCGGCATTTCTTCTGTGTGGAAAGCTAGAGGAGACCTTGGGCTGTCTCGTTCCAAGATGCAATCTAAACTAACATGACAATGCCCTCAGCTGCCTCGTGATAGCCTTGACTAGCAAACGCACCCGGTGCTATGAGAAGGGAAGATCGTAAAACGCTGCCATAAACGCGTCTGCGCCCTCGGTTGACGTGGCTCCGCCTATCGCCCGAGTTGAGTTTTTGACGCCGACCACAGGAATTTCTGAGGGGTAGCTCAGTAATGCTATCCACTAATAATGTAGATAAAACCTACCATTACCCAACACCCTGTCGCAAGTGGGGCCCCGAGTCAGCTGTTGAGAATGCTTCTTTGAATGAATGAATGAATGTCTGACAGAAAAAATGCGAGGAAATGGAAATCATGATTGTTACTGTTGTGTACAGCCTCTACCGGAGTCACAATAAGTCGACACCAGAATCGAAACCATTTTGGTGTCCTAAATATAGCATCCCTAAACAGAACACGCATTTGCGTTGTCGTGAATTATCTGTATTCATGTTTGACATATCTTGCCGCACCGAATACAAAAGAAGTCTTCCACCACCCCTGCGCGGGCCGCTGTACACATCGACCAGTTCTAGTCGAAGCCTATATGACACTTTATTATCCACGAAAATGGTCCCTCTTGTGTAACATATATTTGTATGCTATCGTTTGCAGCACGTTGGACTACAAGAAGAATTGTGTTCCAGACCAATTAAAAGCTAAAGGATGTGATGAACAACTTCTTCAGAATTATGTTGCAAAGATACAGCGTGAAATAACAAACCAATGTGCAGCATCGAACTCGATCTGTGAGTATAACCACAGGAAGAGCGCTGGCGCATACTGCATCCTACATGTCTTCTAGGAACCGTAGTTTTTGTGGTGTCGGTAGTAAAGGTCGCCATACCTCAGGAGGAGTGTGTTATACCATCTGCTGTCTTCCATTGTCGTTCTAAGGATTGTTAGATTTTTAATATTTCAATTATTTAGTAAGGCACGTAATTAGGGGCATGGCATGAAATCTGTGAGTGAGATTACTCTTTGGGGGGACACACAAGCCTTATCAGCAGGACCAGACCGCGGTATTGTAACCCTACCAGCATTGCAGGTAGTTGTCCGTGAGTCATATTCTGGAACATTCCGCAAGTTCAAGTCCGTTTGGTGATATCATTCTTCTTAGTGAGCCAGCTCGGGGTGAGCTGTACTGAGGGCGTAGCTGAAAAGAAAAAAAAGAGGGAAAAAGGAAAGTATATCCCATCTAAGCGACCAGATTCATTACTGTTGCAACTACACCGGGATCTTCGTTAATGATTGATTGGAATTTGTAAATGAGGTAAGACTTGTGTTGTTCCGTGCCTTTACGGAGTTTGATTGAAGAATAAAAATAAATGCGAATTAGAAAGAATACAAAAAGAATTTACAAATTAAAATCAATCATTAACGAAGATACCAGTGTAGTTTCAACAGTAATGAATCTGGTCGCACAGAAAAGAAATTCGAGACCGCTACCTGTACGAAATAAAAGTAACGCAAATACTTTTGTTATGCTATTATCCCCCTACTTACCTCCGCGTTCATGCGTGTTTGTCGACGGTCGGTTACTTATATTCCTCAATAACACGGCGTACGGCATGAATTACTCAAGTTGCACTAAACATGCCGTTTACGAGACAGCATTTGTTCAACAACCCGATGGTTTTATTCTCTACAGAACTTGTTTACAATAAGGCTGTGGAGCGGCACAGGTATAAGCATGGTTTTTGCACCGGGGTTATGCGGTCAGGCGTACGTCCTGTGGGAAAACGCGTACATCTACTGCACGACTAATTACCTGAAATACGTCAGTTCACTTATTGACTGCTTTCGGAGAAGTAAAAGATAGCAGGTTTTCAGCAAGCCGTTATTTAAATCCTAGCTCCTTTTCTGCGATCCGAAGACAAGCACGTAAGAGAGATAATCCGAATCGGCATGACCTTCGGTGTCGGCAGCTTATATGGGCCACAAATAGGGCCGATCTATCTGAACAGCAGATCACCTCTCAACCCAATAAGCTTCATCGCCCGAAACCACGTGGCCCTTTGACGTGGAATGGGCGTTGCTCTTTTTGCACACAAGAGTTTTGGGGATTCAGTTACTCCTCATATGCATAGCAAACTTTAGCGATTTGTGTTTCAAAGTAAGTGTTCGTTTGAGGATACATAGTACATCACGCGTTTTACCCCCAAAAATATAATAAGTTGAATTTCAGGTAATCAGCCATCCTGTAATTTCTGAGAGGATGTCCACGGGCTCGTATAACATGCCTGCAAGATGGCGTCTCAGTTTTGCTTCTTTTTTTCCCCCAAAATCTGTAAACAATAAAAGCACACTGTACATAATAAGGGTTCATACAGTAGCTTTCCAGAGATCATTTTATAGGTGTCTCGCTTTCTCTCTTTTTTTTTTCTCTGTGTTTCATCACGGCACAGTGCAGAGAAATATAAAAACAGGAGATAGAGGAAGCTACAAAATTGAATAGATGAGTGTAGAAGAACAGGCGAGGTAAAAGGACACGCGCTTCATCTCAACAAAAAGAAAAATCCGAAAGAACCATTGAGTCTCAAGGATGATAACGACCATGATGTCGGTGCCAGTGGCTACACCTTTCATACACAGTGTTTCATTCGTAATAGATTTTTGTAAAAAAATCGTAAGGATAGAGCAGCGTAGATGCCTTTTTGCAGTTGAGCGATACAGCCCAAGCAGCACAGCCAATTGGCAGACGCGCAGACCGATGACGGGCGAAGATCCTGACAAATCGGGCGCGTGCCGCCTGCAGGCAACGGTCCTACGCACGTTTGGCAATACTGGGAAGACATAGGCCCGATCAGGATTCCCGATATCTGCTCCGGACTCTTTCCCCGAAAGTGTCCCATGACCATGCCCTCCACGCATTCCGGTGTATTTTTTTTTTACTTATACGAATTGATGAACTAAAAGCAGAAGCAATCTGAATAACGTTTTATAAAGACATGATGCATTATATATACGTAACAATTACACAACTGGATGAATATATTCCTGACAGAGATACACAAGTGCACAACAGAGAGTGCACAAGTCTTTAGCATCAGAGAACTGGGGAAGGACAGGAGGCCTAAAGAGCAATGATATCACAAGAGGTGAAGTGACTGCTCAAAACGTACTGTAGCCAGTCCTCCTCAGGTACCCGAGGATGCGGCTGTAGAATATGGACCACTGCGCCCATCTACAACGTTGGAAGCTCATTGGCCGAGACTGTGTGCGCTCTCCGATTGTGCTTTGTGTGGATAAAATGTTTCTTTTAGCCAAAGGTCGCTTCAGTTACTCAATACCGTACAACGGCGGGAGGCGTGAAATCCAGTAGAAGTTCATGGTGGCCAGGACCGGCTGAAAGCTCAGCAAAACGTTGAAGCTCCTGATTGGCCCTATGGCTATGCATAATATCTACGACGTCGCACTCTGATTGGTCGTGTGCCCAGTGTTGTGAGCCTGCTGTAACTTCGTGGGGCAATATGCTATCTCACCAATGATTGAAAATTATGTTTAAGAAAGACTATAACGCAGACAAATGACCAGCCGTACAAACCTCGTGGAATATGTTTGCAATCGGATCCAGATACCATACAGATACTTTAGATGCAATGAACATCCATATGCTGCAGGAATCACACTTGCAAAGACGTGAACACTAAACCGATTGTGTCTCAGTTCACAATTCACAAACTGGCTATTAAGTCGTATAAGTTCTTCATAAGCGCGTAGGGGAAACGTTGGGGGGGGGGGGGTGCTGCTGGACCTGTCCTGAATGTCATTTAATCCGGGATGTCCTGTACAAGCCTTCCAATCTACTTTTTCATGTCAACAAGGAGTTCTCGAATTCTGCAAAATAACACATGTTAAAAAACTGCACGACGCGAGTGTAATGGGGCACTCACTCTGAGCTCTTCCTAATAAAACGGCGTCGCACAGGAACGATTTTACGGAAGAAGCATCAAGCACTAAACACTGGCAACGACCACAAATGTACACGAATGCACTTGTTCGCCATGACCTGTCTGTATTCTAGACAGGTCATCGCGAAAAGTCTGCAAGAGAACAGTAATCTTTCAAACTGTAGGAACTTAAAACGTAAGTCATATGAAAAATTGACTACCACGTAATCACTACGGATGCATCTTCTACTGGGTTTCTTGAAATCAGGGAGATAGTCTTTCTGAAATTATTTGTACAAGTTAGTTGGGGCAACGTTACATGCATAATTGTTTCCCTTTTCAGGCGACGTTGCATCAAAGTGCCCGAACAAAACGTTATCACTTGCACAGACTGTCTGCGAAGAAAGCTTTATGAGGGAACACGGCCTCGTCCTTCCCCCCGAATATGTGAACAAAGAGGCGAACAAATGGTACTGCTGGTAAGGACTTTTCACGTACAACTGGCGGTTCCACAGTCTTCTTGAGATACTTATCCGGACCAAGGCTGTCTTCACCCCACACCCTGTTAGAAGAAGTCTGCCACAGATACCGCCCACCTCGTGTTTTACTGGATGAGTGACTTAGAAACGCGTGACGAGACAGGAATCATGACTGATTTGTCCGGCCCTGCACTTGAGGCAGATAATTCAGGTGAAAGCCAAGCTGACGTGCTACAAAGGTGACATCGCTTGACGGAGATCCGGAGAGTGAAAGTTCGAACCCTGCCACCACGCGCATTGGCGTTTTCCTGAATTGTCGTTTGACGTAGCTTGTCGCAGTAGTATTCAGTCATGTCCAGGCTACGGACGGTCCACTCAGCAACCTGGACCCCTGGGCCCTGCCCCTGAGCCCTGTGCGTATTTTTCCCCACGCGGCGCGTGTGCGGAGGGTTTTCGGCGCGCTTATAACATGCAGAGGCATGCGAAGAAGGGTCATACACAAAAAGTAGAAGTGAAAATATATTTATTAAAGCCAATAGTGCTGGGAATTGTGCCGATTGTGATGCCGATCAGGTGAAGGAGAAAAACCCAGCCGAGAAAACTTCACGACCTGTAACAGAAGAAACGAAAACACAAGGCAGTACATGTGAATAATATACATAATTTATTAATTATATCCAGTCCTTAGATTTTGAAATTAAAATGCAGTAGCACATTTAATCAAAGAAAATGTTCTTAATACGATTGCAATCAAAATTACAAGTTTTATTATAAAAAGTCCGAGATGTGGGCACCTGATAGATGTAATTTTCGAGCATAATATGGAAGCTTAGTTTAATATTCCAATATGACACACATTTAATTAATCAATTTCTATTGAAGTGAATAGCGCAGGCATAAAGCAATAATTCGAATCAACACATAGCATTAATACAGAACCAATAATCCAACATGTAGGGAAATAATAGCTACACCATATGAAAACGAGAAACGATCACCACATTTAATCAAAGAAGATATTCTTAATCAATGTGATTATAAACAAAATTATAAGTTGTGTTATAAAAAGTCTAATATTCCTATACCTGAGAACCATCAGTGCAATAGCGGGAAGTTCTGATGGTTGTATGTAATTAACTGTGAACAGCAGAGACCCTGGAAGAATATGGGACATGAACACAAGAAGAAATAAAATATATCCCACTACAAAGAAGATATTCGTAATCAATATGATCACAATCAAATTACAAGTTGTATTATAAATATTCCTACATGTGAGAACCATCATTGCAACAGACGCAAGGAAATAATGAGAAAAAACACAATCAACAGCTACAAATAATAGAAAGCCAAACCTGCACACCATCCAACACATAGAGAAATAATAGCTAATCAATCTATCAAAAGGAGAAATATTACAATATAGCACAGACTTAACACCGAAGAACAGAGGAACACTCTAAGCGGCGACATGTAAACAACAACAGAGGAAAATAATCTATTATGAACCATGATGAAATCGACCAACATACAATTTTCATTCTAACGAACACTACGAATCTTGATGGAGATATCCAAGACATAGAAAATATGCAATGTTTACATCTCCGTTTTCACTCTTTTCCTTAAAGCCTGGAGACTTTATGTCTCTATCTAAATGACCAAGACGAACCAACTCCCATGCTTTATCACCCAAAGGGTTGGTGGCTAATTCCTTCCATCAAACAGGGCGTTCTAGAGGTCAGATAAGATAGTTCAAAGGCGATATATTTTATTGTGCCACGCAAATAGATGTCGATATTATTCGCGTGGATCACTATATTTTCGTATCCTTTCCTTGAAACGGAAATCTTCAATCAAAGTGGTTGAGAAGTCGACTAAGTTTGTACAGATGCGATATTATTATTGAACATCTAGAGAAAGTCCAAATTATTAAATGGTAGCAACAATACTCAATCAAAAAACGAGAAACAAATTTAATTACATCAAGTTTGGTAATATCTTGCAGCAGAAAGTTCTATATAGATGAACCACACAGAAAAACTCAGAAATATCAGGCATTCCCAACTCAGACATTATTTTTACTTATCTCAATCGAGTGAATAATTGAAACAAATATGACACAATTAATACGTCATGCATACATAATGTCAAACTCATAGAATATCAGTCGAACCTGAAACAAAACAATAATTAATTCAGACAAATCATTTCTAAGCTAGCAGCGTGAACACACCGTAGAATCTGTACAGAAACTTGCCATTTTCAATGAATAAACATGATCAACTAGTGGATTGAAGCGATAAAGCGTGATGAAACCCGACGACCCCCAACACCAACATCAAGTTAGAGAGGGACGGGCTCTAGTATGGCCTTGTGCATAGAATCATTGAAAACGCACATTTTTTTCTTACTCATCACATCTTTTTGTAAATCCATTTCCATAATTCTCATGGCATGTAGATATTAATAACATTCTAAAAAAAATAATCATCAATAAAATGAGCATAGATATGCTTTTAATTAAGTGTAGACGCGCACTTGAAAACAGGAGAGACAATTGTTCTACATTGAAAAGATAGACAGATTTTGTAATCGCTACCATAAGTCATGGGAAGATGTGATAAAACACTGATTCGAAAAGGAAGAGCCACGAAACAAAATATGATAATTTGATCTGACTGCTTTCTTGATGAACGCAATGCCCATTGCAATGATTACAATTACATCTGCTCTAGTGTATTTCAATTCTTCGTTAGCAAATCTCAAAATCTCCGCCATCAATCCCAGTGGCCCTTCCGACGTTGACGACGTATTGAAATGCAGCGATAATGAAATCGTTTCGCGGCTCTTCCTTTTCGAATCAGTGTTTTATCACATCTTCCCATGACTTATGGTAGCGATTACAAAATCTGTCTATCTTTTCAATGTAGAACAATTGTCTCTCCTGTTTTCAAGTGTGCGTCTACACTTAATTAAAAGCATATCTATGCTGAATTTTTTTTAGAATGTTATTAATATCTACATGCCATGAGAATTACGGAAATCGATTTACAAAAAGATGTGATGAGTAAGAAAAAATGTGCGCTTTCAATGATTCTATGCACAAGGCCATACTAGAGCCCGTCCCTCCCTAACTTGATGTTGGTGTTGGGGGTCGTCGGGTTTCATCACACTTTATCGCTTGAAGCCACGAGTTGATCATGTTTATTCGTTGAAAATGGCAAGTTTCTGTACAGATTCTACGGTGTGTTCACGCTGCTTGCTTAGAAATGATTTGTCTGAATTAATTATTGTTTTGTTTCAGGTTCGACTGATATTCTATGAGTTGGACATTATATATGCATGATGTATTAATTGTGTCATATTTGTTTCAATTGTTCACTCGATCGAGATAAGTAAAAATAATCTCTGAGTTGGGAATGCCTGATATTTCTGAGTTGTTTCACATTTGATTTTTCTGTGTGGTTCGTCTATGTAGAACTTTCTGCTGCAAGATATTACAAAACTTGATGTAATTAAATTTGTTTATCGTTTTTTGATTGAGTATTGTTGCTACCATTTAATAATTTGGACTTTTTCTAGATGTTCAATAACAATATCGCATCCGTACAAACTTAGTCGACTTGTCAACCACTTTGACGAAAGATTTCCGTTTCAAGGAAAGGATACGAAAATATAGTGATCCCCGCGAATAATATCGACATCTATTTGCGCGGCACAATAAAATATATCGCCTTTGAACTATCTTACCTGACCTCTAGAACGCCCTGTTTGCTGGACGAAGGAATTAGCCCCCAACCCTTTCAGTGATAAAGCATGGGACTTGCTTCGTCTTGGTCATTTAGATAGAGACATAAAATCTCATGGCTTTAAGGAAAAGAGTGAAAACCGAGATGTAACATTGCATATTTTCTATGTCTTGGATACCTCCATCAAGGTTCGTAGTGTTTGTTAGAATGAAAATTGTATGTTGTTCGATTTCATGATGGTTCAATGATAGATTGTTTTCCTGTTGTTGTTTACATGTCGCCGCTTAGAGTGTTCCTCTGTTCTTCAACGTTAAGTCTGTGCTATATTGTAATATTTCTCCTCTTGACAGATTGATTAGCTATTATTTCTCTATGTGTTGGATGGTGTTCAGGTTTGGCTTTCTATTATTTGTAGCTGTTGATTGTGTTTTTTCTCGTTATTTCCTTACGTCTATTGCAATGATGGTTCTCACATGTAGGAATATTTATAATACACCTTGTAATTTGATTGTGATCATATTGATTAGGAATATCTTCTTTGTAGTGGTATAGATTTTATTTCGTCTTGTGTTCTTGTCGTTCGTGTTCCGTGGTCTTCCATACATCTAACGGCACCCATCTTCAACAAATCAGGGCATATATCATCAGAGCTGGTTGTTGGCTAGGAGCGTGCTATGTGGTGAAGTTCATTTTTAACATATCTATTTTCTGTGTTGGATTCATAAAACAAAGTGTTTGTAGTGTCTCTTAGAATGAAAATTGTATAGTGTTCGATTAGATTATGTCACGAGGATGATTTTATGATAATTAAAATGATAAATTATTCTCCTTTGCTTTTTTGTTTAAGAATAACTTCTTTCTAGTGCTATAGATTTTATTTCCTCTTGTGTTCGTGTCCCATAGTCTTCCAAGGTCTCCGCTGTTCACAGCTAATTACATACAACTATCAGAACTTCCCACTATTGCACTGATGGTTCTCACGTATAGGAATATTAGGCTTTTTATAGCACAACTTATACTTTTGTTTATAATCATGTTGATTAAGAATATCTTCTTTGATTAAATGTGGTGATTGTTTCTCGTTTTGCTACTATTTCCCTACATGTTGGATGATTGGTTCTATATTAATGCTATGTGTGGATTTCTGGATATGTGGATGTCTGCACTATTCACTTCAATAGAAATTGATTAATTAAATTTGTGTCATGTTGGAATAGGAAACTTAGATTCCCTATTGCGCTCGAAATTACTTACATCTATCGTGTTCTCACATCTCAGGGTTTTATAATAAAACTTGTAATTTTGATTGTAATCGTATTGGTTATGAACATCTTCTTTGGTTAAATCGTGTTCTCCCTTCTGATTCACTGAAAACTTGTGTGTATGATTACAGTTAATAAGAAATATTGTGTTTGATCTGTGATACCTATTCAATGCTGTTGTATTGTACCAGTAATAAATATTTCTTTGTTACACGTATTGTTTCTCTTCTGCTTCAGGTTTTTTGGCTGGGTTTTTCTCCTCCACACAGAGTGACAGCATAATTCCTAGCACTATTGACTTTAATAAATATATTTTCACTTGTACTTTTGTGTATGGCGATCCTTTGCATGTAAACAGCCTACTGCACACATGTTGTAGCTGGAAAAAATTATGATTGAAGTTGACACAGATTGAAAAATGACGAAAGAAGGCGATCCAGGCTGAAAAATGTGAGCTGGTAAGCGCGCACGCAGCCCTCCGGCCACGCCCACCCACCGGTAAGCGCCTCCACCCGAGCGCCGCCCGGCGCGTGCGGGAAAAAATACGCGACCCAAGTCGCCCAAGGCTCAAAAATGTCAAAAGAAGTCGGCCCAGGCTGAAAAATGTGAGGCGGTAAGCGCGCACGCAGCTCTCCCCTTTGGGCCAGGTTTTTCTCCTTCACGCAGAGTCATAACATAATTCCTGACAGTAATGACTTTAATAAATATATTTTCGCTTGTACTTTTGTGTATGGCTATCCTTTGCATGTAAACAGCCTACTGCACACCTGTTGTAGCTGAAAAAAAATTATGATTGAAGTCGACACAGATTGAAAAACGACAAAAGAAGTCGACCCAGGCTGAAAAGTGTGAGCTGGTAAGCGCGCACGCAGCCCTCCGGCCACGCGCTACCCACCAGTAAGCGCCTCCACCCGAGCGCCGCCCGGCGGGTGCGGGAACAAATACGTGACCCAAGTCGGCCAAGCCTCAAAAATGTCGAAAGAAGTCGACCCAGGCTGCAAAATGTGAGGGTAAGCGCGCATGCAGCCCTCCCCTCGCCAATAAGCATGTGGACAACCCTCCACACACGCGCCGCGCGGGGAAAAATACGCGCAGGGCTCAGGGCAGGGCCCAGGGCTCCATGTCGTAGTTTCGCCCTGCCGTAGTTTTGGCATGACAGAATACTACTTGCCGCTTCCAAACTGGCGGAAAAAGCTGCTTATTCGCTCGTGCGCAGCTCACTGCGTTGTTCATTCGGCGCGAACCGATGTTACGTGCCCCTGTAGTTTAACAGCTATTTCTGCACGATGTTTTCCAGTATGATGCAGTACAGCCAGAATTGCCTTCAGGACACGCTGAAACAACAAGGATGCGATTCCGAAGACTTTTTGCAGGGGTTCACTCGGAAAGTTGAGACTCAATGTGGAACGTCCAAGTCGTTCTGTAAGTACAATAAAACAAGAATGAAGCAGGGATAACACATAATACGAGGCTTGGGACAACAGTAGTCTTTGTAAGTCCAGTGATAAATATCCCTCCGGCGATCAAAACCATTACATTGGGACATTGCAGTGGGACTTAATGGTAGTTGAAATCGAGGAGGATCGCCAGACTGTCAAGCTGAATGTCAACGAAACGAAATCACAATGAAAATGAGATCAATATGCAAGCAAGAAATTAAACTGAGAAGAAAAAAGTTTTATCGGGGGGCCTCGCTTTCTTTTTCTCGGCTATGTTTTACATTCCCACTTGCATTAAACGAGCCCTCAGCTGCTTGTATTTCTAGCGGAAATACCTTTTCCTCTTGTAATTTAAATCTTAGCGGAATAGCTACTCCGCTATTGAAACAAAAATGTCAAATGCTTTGGCGGTTTTATGTTGCGCACCCAGAAGTACCAGAGACTAGCACACAGTGGCATGAAAGAAGAGAAAGAAACAAGAGAAGTGCGTCATCTTAGCAAATGACAAGGATGCGCAGAATAAGGAACAGTGCCATCGGGAACCAAACCCAACACTCCTTATGTAGAATACGCGTTTAATTTCAACAGAGGGGAAAAAATAATTGATTCTCGCACACGATCACGTTCTTCCATATTTGATATTGCTGCCGATTGTTGCACATCTGGAAACATTTCACATACAATGTGCATTTACTTTATTCATTGTAGTTGTTTTGTAAGAAAAGGAAACATATAGAAGCGTCGACGCCGTGTTTGTAGTCGACAGACCATCCTCTCGCAGATAATGCGTAGCTTTCCAGTGGCTCACATCATCTTACATCACATTACATTATTGGTTACGTACTGCGAAAATGATTATTGAGAGAGACCTAAAATTTTCACACTGCAGTCTTCTATTCAGGAGGTAAAGCTTCCCACTTGTACTATTTCACATTTGTCTCGCTACTGAAGCGCGTAACAACGTACAGGGCTGGGCAGAGGTCTACGGAAGACGCTCTGGCGCATTCCTTCCTCAGAGTCAGAGGGTAGCAGCGAATGGTACCTTGCGAACTAGTACGTGCATAGGTAACGCAACCTCTTCTTTGCAAGTCCGTGCGGTACCTTACACTCTAAATCTTTTCACACCTTTAAAGGTGTAATAACGTGCATGGCGCACGGCTTTTTAGGTGTAATTTTCATAACACCATAATGGAGCACGGTTTCGCACAAATTTTCTTTACTCGAGTGTTGTCTGTCCTCAAAAATTGAGTGCACGAGTGCTTATGAGAACTAGCGTGCCTTGAAGCATTACGAAACTGCAACATGCAGAGGTAGAGGAAGAAGAACGGCACTCCCGGTGTGCACGGCAGCCGCGTCAGCCGGGTTAAACCATACCACGACACAGCAGTGTTCCAAAAAGTTATCATGCTGCTTTGCGGCGCGCACAAAGTAGCATTTTCTATCTTCCCTGGCCGCCATAAAAGACTGCACAGCACGCAATCACATTAACACTCCGCTGCCCTCCCCACAGAAGATGTGGGGGCTTCAAGCAACTTGGATGTTAATCGCGTTTTCCCACGATGATCTCATCTGTATGTGTTTCAGAAACGAAGAACGTTACACACATTTCAGGTACGACGAAGTACAGTAAAAAATACAGAAGGTATGAAACACCGTATCCCCCTAACAAAACGGAAAACACACGGAGCGTATGGCGCGTTTCCCACTGTTTACGTTTCCGCTGTTATGACGTGGAACGGACCGAGACCCTGGCGAATGTGAGAGCGGTATGTCACCACAAACTCGATTTTACACCCTCGCCCTCTTCTTCTGCGCAGAAACCTACAAGCAGAGCAATAATATAATGGCTACTGCGGTGCAATGCCGTAGCAGCATTTCTTAGCACTGGGCATCTAGTAGCAGTTTACTGGGGTTCCTTCACGTACAGCGTACGCCCTTCTGAAATCCTTCCTGTATGTTGGTTGGGCCATCTTACATGTACTATAATTTTTGTTTACAGGCTCTGCTCAGTGTAATAACAACACGTTATCCCATGCCCAGTTTGCGTGCAGCGAGAGATATATGCAGATCCATGTGCTGAATCCTGAAAAACCGGGACAATTGAGCCCGGATGCTCAGATACGTTACTGCTGGTAAGCGCTTTTTCTTTTACGTGCAAACCGCAGTTCCATAGCATTTTTGTATAAGCGTCAGACCACAACAGCACCAGCAGACGGCGCCTGTGTTCACCCAACACCACATAGTGCACCAGAGGAAGTCTGCCTCAGATGCCGTTCACCTCGTGTTTTAAGGCCCAACCGCATTAGTCAGCGCATTATCCAGCGGCCTGCAGTGGCGTTTGGAGAGCGGCAGAACGATAGAAAAGCAGCGACACTACCGAATTCCGAGGGGTGCGGATATCGTGGATGGGCGACTGCTGGACGAAGGAAGCGTCTGAAGCGGCGCGAGCAAGTTGCCCATCAGGGATTAGCCGTGGATAGCGACACGCGGAACTTCCCAGATTGCTTGCGTGGATCGCGTTCAGCAGAGGATCAGATGCTGCTGATGTTAACCACGTGATTCTTGTGTGAGCGTGGAAAATGCAAAACACGAAGGGAAGAGTGCAACAGATTAATATCAAATGAAATGCTGTGTTCGCCCCGTGTATTTGGATGTCTTGTGAATAGCGAGGCACAACAAGTGGCTCTGTGAGTGCGCACCCCTGCACTTATACCATATCTGTGTTTCAGTTTTTAAAATTATGTAATGTTTTATGGCCATTTGTTATGCGAATGAGTTCGTACCGCACGTTCTGCAAAGTTATAGATACGTTTTTAGTTCTCGTTTAACTCTTTTCCACCTTGTAATTTCACCATCACTTACCTAGCTTCGCGCATCATAGCCATAAACCCCATAGCCATATAGACCAGAACAATCCAACTCATCACCATAATCACCTGTGTTCGTGAATTTCACAAGTAATAAAAGTGTTTCTCAAATTATGCGGATTTCCTTTCCTTGAGAGGGTACGGAAACGTTCGCTGGGGGTGCCGTCAATCCGTTATTGTAGAAACGTTGCATGAGGTTAGCTTTAGGCGTTTTACGACAGCGTCGGTTGCCACCGAGAAAAACTCACGTTCTGCCGCTCACAGAACGGCTCATACGGTTGAACCTTTAAAGGAATGAGTGAAACAGTCGGAAGAATGGGAATCATGACCGAGGTGTCCAACATTGCAATTGAGGGACGATAATTACGTAAAAGCCACTACGGTAGGCTACACAAGCACAATCGCTAAACAAAAACAATGAGAGTAAAAGGTTGAATCCTGGCGCCTATGGGCGGCGTGCAGCGCCTATAGGCGCGCTGCTGCTCGTCCCCCTTGTGAAGAAACTGCACAACTGCTCTAGGAGAAATTTGGCGCAAGCATACTACGCCGCGCACGTTTGCATTCACGTTTCGTGCAAGCGTTCTCGTGGGATTGCCTCATATTAGATATAGTGTGTACAGTTTACGAGCAGGCGCTTCCTCGTAAGGGTAAAACGTATGTAATTTTTACCACATAACGCGTGTGTCGTTTCTATTCAGGCAAAGTGCCTCAATAGCTTTAGATGTAGAGGGCCCCGATGTTGACCCATTTGCCGCAATCCCTGAACCCGTGAAAAAATAGGTTCTTTCTTGGCAACAATATTCCTGGGTTCCGTATAGTTATTTCCAGACTTGTGAGCAAACCCATTGCTCGAGAAGTCGCGGTTATTAGAAAAGCTAAAAAGGCTCCTTAGTATGCCTTCGCACTGATCGAGTGGAAACAATTTTACGTTATTTATCATGTCCCTAGCGCTGTTGCTTTTTTTAGTGATGAGATTTTTTAGTTTCCTAACTTGTCGGGAAACGGAAAACCCGAGGTACAGAGGACGATAACAGACAAACACGATTTCAAATTTCCACACAACGTCAAATTCTACTTCCTTCAAAGGAAAATATGGTCGATCCATTGGTGGATCAGTCGAAAATGTGTTAATGCTGCAAAAACCTTCACACGACCGTACACAACGCGAACGCAAGACATTATTCTCAGCCGAACGAGCCTTTCGGGGTTCCTCCAATTCAGCTTGGCGGCGTCATCTCGCAGCGTCAGCCTTCTTTCGCCGCCGCTTGCTTGCTTACTAGGGGGAGCTCCTTCGCACAACCTTAATAACCCATGGGGCGCCTGGAACAACGCGCCACGTCATTTTAGCGTGGCGCGCCACCTTCTACGGCGCCGCGGCCGCCAGTTGTGCTGGCATTGCGACCTGGAGGCTTTATATATCAGTAGATCGATTTCGAAATTCAGTGAAATCGATTAATTTCGTGCAAAAAAAAACAGAAAAAGAACTCGTTCTTCATATTTTCCGCTACGAAGAGCTGTCTGACCTACTTCAGTGTGTGAAGCGTGGTGAAGGAAGTCGTAAATCTCGAATCCGCAATACGCGCAGGCGCGAAGCGAGCCGTTGACTTTTCATACATGACCCGATTCATTGCGAATATTTGGCCCAAAATACTTTCCAAAACGTTCTTCGCTTTCCCCCATACAAATACCTTCCGTGGTGTGTGAGATGATGACAGCTTTCTCATTTACTGGCAACGCGTTCTATGCTTACTCTTTGACTGTACTTTTGACTTGCCGCATGGGGCTAATTGCGGCAACTTTTCCGCATACGCTTCGCCTTAGTAAGCTTGCAACCATTGTCAGCAGTCGCCACAGAGCCTGGCGCGTTGGGAAAGTGGCTCTCAAATGGATAGTATCCCTAGCATCAATACATCATCTCGCGCTGTGACGAACATGTGGCATAACTGAAACCTTCGTACGCATTGGGCTGCCCGCCAGTACGTGTGCGAGTACACGTCGGGATGTGCGGGTACGGGTTGCACGAATGGCATTGCTGCGGCCGTGCTCCCGCATGCGCTGTGCGGCTATGGGTACGAAATTTCGTACCCACGCTCATCTGTACCTATATAGCGCATGTTGCTCATCTTGCGCATGAAGGGAGCAAGTCACAGCGGTCAAGATCAGCTGCACGAGAAAAAAGCTAGGGTGAAGTGGGCATGCGCAGACCGACCTTCTTTCTCAACCTCCTTTCCCGTCTCTCCACGTGCTTTTCGTCTTTTTCTCGTTCCCCTCCCCTCCGTCACAGCTTCCTCTATTTTTCCTTTTCCTTTCCTTCCTTTCCTTTTTTTTTTTCGCGCTTGCTGTAGAGTAACATGCGTGTTGCTCCATAGCAGAGAAACAAAGAGCGGTGGTGGTTCATAAAGCAAGTTTATTTATCCCCGCGAACTGTTCAGATAAAGTTACAGTACATATCTTTTAACGTCTTGTAACGCAGGTTTCACTGGAGCTTTAGGTGCTTTGACACCGAAGAGCAGTTCGCGCACACAGTATGTAAAGGTGTACAGTTTTCGAGAACAGCTGTGCCAGGTGTGTCGTAGTTGCCGATGGCTGCGGGAGCTCTAAAAATAGAAAAGTTTTTTGATGATGCCTAAGTCTGAACGAAAATCACTGTTATAAATTGATGTACCTTTCGTATTTGAAGACCAAAGCACACCTGCCACAAATGTTCCTAGATCACACTGAATGAACGGCTGTGACGTGCATGAGGAGCAGCTATAGCATAACCACACATATAATTTATTAGCAGCATATCCGAAACGCACAAGTAACGGCAACGCACTGCACTGACGCCCCTAACTTACAGAGTTACTCGTAAATGTTGTACGTAACACACTTCACACGATAAACCTGTATTACTTCCTTCGGAAACAAGAAGCATCCAAACTTGTCTTACCATTGACCTGCGGAACATCGGAAGAAGAGTGACTGCCTCGCGATTTCTGCTTCCTTTGAAGGTGCATAGATTCCCTGTCATGCTCGTCTTTCCACTGTTGTGTTGATCAGCTGGATGGGCCATTCCATTTCACACTAGCTGTTCCCCACAAGCTAAATCTGAAGCACTCAAAACCTTAGACGCTACCCGCTATCATCTGCGAGCACAACGGTTGTAGACCGAGAGAACACGCATGGCCGGACAGACATGTTTCCTCCGTTCGACCGACCGTTCGAATCCTCGCGCCTGAATCAAATGACTCTCACCCAATCAGCGCGAAGGAAGACTGATGTCAGTTCTTGGAGATCAATGAGCATCCTAATATTTACACATATATCACGCAGCCACTTAGGGATACTGAGATAGCTGCGCCAGTGGCGAAGATATTTTGGAACCGGTGTGCTTCGCTTTAGAGCCGGCGGCTGGCTGCACTGCCTAGAAGTCGCGCCATTTCCTTCCTTCTTCCCTCTACACTAACTGCGCATGCGTAGCGTGGCTACAGACTGGCCACGCCGCGATCCTTGTCTAGCGAGCACTCTAATGCTAACGCATTAAAATAAAAAGTGCGAACTGAAATTATATGTCGCCGCTGCCATTCAGGTTAAGGGCGGTTTTTATGAAGAAGGTGCAGTTCGGAGCCGTCGGGTGCTCGAGTGGCGGCTGACTTCCACAGAAATAATTTCCAGCGTGTCATTACGTGCGGCGCGAAGCATCCAAGCCCCTTTTTTTTTTTTATAAAACAAGGTGATGGACAGACACGGTAGCTGGATCACTCCTTGTGAATTTCCCTGTCTCTCAATGCAGTCGCAATATACGACCCCCAGAATGTTTGTGGTTGTCTCCCGCACGGCAGCACGGAGGTCGCTCTGCACACTGCTATACACATTGTTTTGTTTTTTTTTTCGTCTACGTAGGTTGCCGCTCCCAGCGCCGAAACAGCTGACATCTCTCCTGCGCCATTGTATTGCTTATTTTACGCGACCTGATCCAAAGTTTTCTTTTTCTTATTATCTTCTTATTATCCACCAGGATATGTTACGAGTCCCTGTAATTATACACCAGTTTCTCCACCGTCTTTTCTAGTATGATGGAATACAGCAAGACTTGTCTACCAGAACTACTCAAACAACAAGGATGTGACGACACGGGTTTTGTTCAGCTCTTCATCCAACGAATAAATAGAAAATGTGGAACATTTAAATTGGACTGTAAGTACAATACCCATGTATAATACTAACATAGCTCATTGCTTCTGACAACAGTCGCCGTTGTCAGTCTAGTCATAAAGGTCGTTTGCCCCCGGTGGGGATAAGCGACCTTGGGTGGCATATGGTAACATGACACAAAACGAGTCAGTATTCCAGAACCGCAAACGCCGTACCCGAATTGTAACACCATGTAGTGGTATCCTGCAAAACACGAGTGACTTCACAAAAACACGCCAAAACAATCGAAAATCGGTTGCTTCATCACGACAAATGTAAGCAAAGAAACAAAAAACGTAAGGTAAAAAAGAAAAAAATCCCGCAAGTGCTAGGCACCTTTTTTTCTCTTTTCCTTTTTTGTCGTTTAGACACATATTCGAGAGCAGCTTAGAAGTCGTTCCTGCAGCTGAATTATTCCACCAGACGGAAGTCCCCTCGAGGAGATTATGTAGCTACAGAACTATCTCACATTAATTAATTAAATCTTTACTCAGGGAATTCCGACCAAAACTAATATATAAAATCGGTCAGCATCTGTGTTAAAATCGCTGAAAACTGTTTTATGTGTCAAAATCACTCGCGCGTGCCGTGAAGTATCCAATGCTGAATTCCACTATGCGAATGAGCCGGAACGAAGACTGCGCCCTACTAAAGCATCACCTTCGCCGATGGACTCTTATCAGGAAGGCTAAGTTCGATCAGTACCAATATAACTTGAAGAAAAATAATCAGAACGTGTGTATTGGACAGCAGGCAGCATCGTGTGCAGCGCTGTCCAGTGGGCGCTTTCTGATTACTGATCTGTACTGATCTGGGCCGACTTCAGGAGGAACTGTGCCTCAGACAGCACAGCCGGTGACAGGATTCGAACCCGTGTCACCTCCCAGTCTCAGCGTGGAAAGCGATCATCCTAACCACTATGCCACGGGATCTGGTGAACGTCGATTGTCCAGCCTTCCTCCCGAAATTTCCTCAATATAGTTGAATAATGAATTTTAGGTTATTGGTCACGTTGCGGTTACATTCTTCAAGCCGTTCGTCTGGGCGTATAACTCGACTGCACCCTCGAACGCTGTCATAGATTTTCAACAAAAATCTGCGAATCATAAAAGAAAAGCCTCGTTTTCATGTGTGTGCGTAACAGCTCGCGAACAGTATGTACCGCCAGAGGGCAGAATATTTCCTTCGACATGCCTCGTTGCCACAGTAAAACTTGACAGCTTACTGGCAACGCCAACTAGATAGAGAAAGCATGCATATTGCCTCCTCTTCCTCCGTCTCTACGTGGACATATATATCGTAGAACGTGAAGAAAAACAATGTGCAAGTTTCCGGCGATGCAGAATCAAAAATAACAAAGACGGTTAAGAGCATCAGTTGTTTACTATATACATTAAAAACAAGACTTTCGTGCAGTAGGCTGCACTTCTTCAGGTTTGTAACACACCACTTGTAACAGGTCCTCAAACCTGAAGAAGTGCAGCCTACTGCACGAAAGTCTTGTTTTTAATGTATATAGTAAACAACTGATGCTCTTAACCGTCTTTGTTATTTTGGACATATATAGTCATAATTCGTCTGCTACTGAAGAACCCGCAACTCAAGAACCAGCAAGTTATTGCAGCTGAACTGGAACCTGCAGACCTAAATATTCAGAAAAGAAGGGCGAGACGCTTTCCAGAAAATCGCTTTTGAGAAAGATTTCAGACCGTTTCGTGCTTTTTTGTTTTTTCGTTTTTCCCTCCCCCTTTTTTTTTCATTTAGTACGCGTGGACGTTCAGTCATAACTCGCAGGCGACTGTGATTCTTCTTCATGGCCGAGACCGCTGAAGGCACGTTCATCATCGGCTACGGCCGTTGAAAACGCGATCATCATTGGCTGACTCTTAATTGTTACAAAGATCGCGATGACATCGCAATCTTTTGCGGCGCCAATCTTCAGCACTCTTCTTCAGCAACAAGCTTCAGCTCTCGGAGGATTGTGCGCATGTAGTGGTTTGCTTTTAGCTTGAGACGAAGTGGTGCCTATAATCAAGTTATTTTCGCATTGCTAGTTTATAATTATCACAGCCACGCACAATTCAACATCGCAAGTACACCGAAGATATACCCGCATGGCAGAAAGAGATTGTTCTGTAGAATCACAGCCGTTGTTTTAGCCGTGTATGCGTTTAGTATGATTTATATCAAACATCGCCGCAGAAAGAGCCTTTATTAAACGACAGTGGTGCCTTGTCTCGCAAATATGGACACACCGATGCAGCCCAAATAATTGCTTTACACAATTAGGACAGTTAATCAGGCAGTGATGTAAGCTTAAAGGGAGAATCCGCATAAGGTCCCTTCCGAGATTTTCGAATATTCGTCACCTTTAGCCATCAACGACCATGCCTGTAAAATATCTCCTTCGAAAACTGAGACAAACTTGATAAAAATCATTTTCTTCTATGACGCGCTCAGTGACAGGGTAGTGCGAGCCACGAGCGCTTTTCTGCAAGCAACACTGAGCCTGATGTAAGTCACGAGATATCCCGCGCCGTCCGCCTTGCTTTGCTGTGTATTTTGGCAGTTTTGACGAAGGAAATTTTCCGTAGCAATTGTGTTCGTTACGTCGCACACTGATCTTACACCCACCAGGATGGCCGGTAAGACATGCTGTATAATCAGTTGTGGCAATAGGTCGGATACAACAACAGACGTAGCACATTTCCAGTTTCCGACGGACAAACAACGTCGTTTGGAGTGGGAAATGGCGCTGCGCAAAATGGCGCTGCGCAAGTGGAGGAAGACCAGCTCGAAAAACATGTTCTCATCATTTTGTGCCAGGAATGTTCGACACGAAAAGACGGCTCATGTGGGAACTCGGAGTGGCACCTGCGGGAGGCACCGACCGCACGTGCACCTGCAACATGTTTCATGTTACGCGTGCACCCGTGGCACATATACAGGGTGTCCCAGAAAACGTGTCATTGAATTATAATAAAAAAAAACTAC
Organism: Ornithodoros turicata; assembly: GCF_037126465.1. Taxonomy (NCBI): domain Eukaryota; kingdom Metazoa; phylum Arthropoda; class Arachnida; order Ixodida; family Argasidae; genus Ornithodoros; species Ornithodoros turicata. Next base: position 98,574 of record NW_026999372.1, on the reverse strand, counting down.
GCCACCTAGAATCATGCGGTCAACGGCATTTGTTCTTATTAGGTTTTTGCCACCTCCTAATGTGAATGTGATGCACTCCAAGCTTAATTATGTAAATTTTTGCGAACTGAACTCAGAAATTTGCCAAGTAAAGGTCACTTTTTTACCCCACCAATATGAAGAGCGTGCCGAATTCACTCAAATGCACGGTAATTGACAGTGATATTCACGAGCTATCGCATAGGAAAAAATACCCGAATATCATGCTTTTCGGGGCGTCGGACCATAACGCGCGATGACTTTTTGAGCGCAATCGTTATCATTGCGACGAAAGGAGGCTCCGAAGCCAGCCCACAGAGTGATAGTAGAAAAAGTAACACTTCCTAAAATTGGGAGAGGGAAAGCATTATCCCAGCGAAAGTCGGACGTGATAAGCCGTGCTTGTTTTATCTCTCTCTGCGTTGTCGGGGAGGGCTGGGTTTCCAACCTCCTTCCGTCGGACTAACAAAGATTGCGCTGAACAATTCATTGTGCGCTATTCTGTGCGACCTCCGTAGAGCATGATGTTCGGCTATTTTTTCGGATGGGATAGCTCCTGAATATCCCTGTCAATTATCATTAATTTGACTAAATTAGACACGCTCTTCACATTGGTGGGGTAAAAAAGTGACATTTACTAAGCAAATTTCCGACTTGCAAAAATTTACATAATTAAACTTACGTTACACGACATTCACTTGAGGAAGTGGCAAAATCCCAGTAAGAACAAATGCCATTGACCGCATGACCATAGGTGGTGTAGTTTTTTTTAAATATAATTCAATGACACGTTTTCTGGGACACCATGTATAAGAATGTGCGACAACCTAGTAGAAACTCATCATTAGTTACTTTGAGTTCGACAGTCTTCAGTGTATGGGTCCGAGGCCTCGGTTTCAAGCGACGCGCGCACTGGTACAGGGTTCGTCGAATACGGCGAGTCGTTGTGGTTTATGGTGACGGTCAAGTCATTCTCCTCATCAGAATACACGTCTGAATCGGGTTGAAGTCCCGTGGAGTTCGATTCTGATGCGGAGTCGGTTTCCATGATTGCACGTTGAGCGTAACTTGCTTCCTTGCGTCTTCAATGCAATACAACACATGGGAATCACAGCAGACGAATCTCGCGACTCACGTCACGGCGTTGCGCTCCTCGATTCCGATGCCACCGCCTGCTCTCATAGTTTCGGTTTCGCTTTATCGTTTTCGCGGTTTATAAATTATACGCGCACGTTTGTACGAAACGGAGGCTGTTGTCAGCATCAGGGGGGTGGTCTCTGCTGAAACCAACCTTCACTAAATTTTGGGCACAACCGTTGCGGATCCTCCCTTTAATCAATTAAGTTACTTAGAAAGTGGTAAGACCTCCTTGAAGCACAGGGCTTATCTCTTTTTGAAGTACAGCCCTTCTATGTTTGTTTGTTTCTTCCTTCATTTGTTCTGATTATTTGCAGGCGTGGTTGTGCCAAACTGAATGTCCTTCCTGAGTACTCACATGCTTTTGCTGAATACAACTGCAGCGTGAGGAAAGCTGCTTTGGGACGGGGGCCTGCTATCCAGTGCTGACTTTGTCATGCTTGTTATATGGAGCACATTCGAAAAAATGCAGCTGCACATCTGAAACTCCAATCAGTATAATCGTCATCTGAAAGGGAGCGTCGTAGCACCGTTGTGAGACCAGACACGCTTTCTGGCACTTTCCGCAGTTTGCACAATTTTGTTCAGCATCGAAGTCTCTCATAGGAAACACTTCGCATTAACTGTGACTCCCATCTTACATTTTGATGTGCAAGGGCCCTCTTGCACTACACACGTATGGTTTGCAAATTGCAACAGGACGATTAGGAGCTTGGAACAGTTGTTGTTTATAAATGCATTGGACAAATGTTAAAACATCAGTCTAAAACAGAATTTACAATCCCTGTATCTTCTAAAAATTGAAAAGATTAGAAACTATTCAAAAAAGAATATGGGAACTTTTCTAAAAATAACTATAATTATTATATTGCTGGGTGAAGGAGCCTAAGGTGTACAAGGTGTAAGATGTGAACATGTAACAAAATGTGCAAAATGCAGAGAGGCTAACCACAGTGTGTGCACTGAGGTGGTTCCTTCCTGTAAAGTAGAAACCCGTGGATGAGGAACATGATACTTACCTGTACACTCAGTCGCATCACACTGCACAGATGATCATCTGGGGAGCCCCATGAGGAAATCTGCATTGAGAGACCACTTTTGCCTTAAAAACTGCTACAAATAGCACGACACGCTACAAATTACTATTATCGCAACAGGCTGGCGATATAGCTCAAAAGCGATATCCAAGTCACGCCACACCACCGTTACGTAGGATTCTTTCTGACAAATCAAGCCAAGGCGCAAAACAATACCAATACATGAAAAAGGGTGACAATCTTGGTCTCATTATGACGTAATACCGAACTTGTGCGCGGTGGTAATTCAAAGAAATGAATGTGCACTTGCTTTCGTGGAGAACACCGTGTACCATGCTAGCAATGCATGCAGAAAAGCGCTCGCACATATATTGATGACAACACTACCAGTGTAGTGTAACATGTTCTGTCAAGCATATTATGCACTCAAACAGCATTTGCCGCCGGGTAAAATGCAAGGGTGTTCGATTGAACCTCGGAAGAGCGATCAAACAACCTGCATCCAGTGCTCGATTTGGGCAAAAAAAAAAAAAAAAACACACTTCATAATTGTCGACTAAATATACAGAATGGACGCCTCTTTATTCCTTGATGAAGAATGACTCATCTGTATAAATGAAGGCCCTGAATCCTTTTCAGTATAGTGGGTACGACTGTCATTGCAAGAAGTTGCCATGATCGCTGCGGCGACTGTTGTGCGTAGAGTAAGATGGCGGCCGGTTTCTTCACGCTCGCGCTTCCTATCCGCGATCCAGCCTTTTACAATCGAGATGAGTGGTTTCATCTGAAAGATTACGTTGCTCCGGTTTCTGTGTCAAGTGATACGTAGCTGTCTCCGGCACTACGTTCGCGTAATGATGTTCATTTTAGTTTCGGTGATAGTGGTGGGGTTGTGGCTTAGTTGTGTTCTATGGAGTCGAAAGCAAGGAAACGCCGATCTCGGCTACAAAAAGGGATACGCGAGGTCTCCCGGTGCGCCGAAGCTCTCACTATTGAGCTTACCAAAAGACGATTAGATGAGAAGAACTTGTGACCCTCATCGAGACAACAGGCCCTGGAAGAACACTGTACGGTGGTTACAAGTACCCTGACCCTACTGAAGTAGCTTGCCGAAAAAGTGAGATTCAAATGGAATTGGCCGAGGCAGACCACATTCCCACCATAGAAGCAGGTTCGATTTCGGGAGTCAGCACCTATTTTCCCTGAGTTGGTTTAATTTGTCAAGGTTTTAGTAAATATGTGATTGAAAGCCTTCTCGGCGGTGTTCGACAGTCTTCAGGGTGCAAGGGCCACTGTACCTCCTCAAAGTTTATCATTACAGTGAACCATTTTATGATATTGTGAAGACAGTACGTGTTGTGTTTACGTGCCTTTGCCCATCGCTTAGTCTTGCCTATCATGGAGTTTATCCACCAGCTAGCCTGCAGGTACGCCATTCTGTCGAAGACAGTACAGATGTAAACGCGATGAGAGTACCTATTTATGACGCCCTGTCTATGGCGCAGATGAAGTTCAAAGGTTCCATTCGGTGTACAAGTCATGCTGCAAAACTCACACCCAGGGTGATCAGTTTTTACATTGTAACGAGGCTCCAATTCTTTGTTGAAACCGGGAAGGTGGAACAAAGCGGCTCATCTAAAAATTAGCTGTTGTTGTTCATAGCGCAATGAAATTCGTGGATTATTGTCGAAGTATTTTAGTAGTGTATTATTGGATCTCCATGAAATCAGGAGCAGTGTGACAGTTTGCGCTGATATAGTGAATTACGGGCCGATCAAATCTTTGTTCTGAAGGTCGTGATTTAGGCGCCTCGAGCTTACGACCGCACTTGAACAATGCGGAATAGCAGGCTGGTGGTGCAGCGAAGACTGCTTCCGCACCGTCGTAAATGAAAATTGCTTCGTTATATGGATCATAACGCAGAGAATATGCTACGCCGAGATCATCAAGTGAAAGCAACGCGAGCGCCATCCGGCGGCGGCGACATGCTGCGCTTCAGCGGTAGGGCTCCGATGAGGCCATGAGGTTATTCTAGGTCACTGTAGTTATGCTTAGCAGGGCAGACACGCAGGCTGTTGGGTAGTCTATTATCAGATCAGGTCAGTTCAGCTGTTTGCATTTCTTATCCTGTTTTGTATAAGTTCGCTGATGGCAATTTCCTGGGCGTGACTGCATTTTCGGCAGCTTATTTTCAATCGGAGGGCCATAAAACATTTATGTCCAATATTTTATTTTGCGACAGAGATGTTGACCACTGTGTTTTTGAAAGCAAAGAAAATGACCAGGTATATAGTTATACCACTGTCCCTGTTGGTTACATAATGAAGGTCATATGTTGTATGAAACACAACGGGATCCGTCACGTTGACTGAGGAGGCAAAGCCACTTCGGCGGCACAGTCTGGTGCTGGCGAGACCACCTCGGCATCCCCCCTTCCCACACACACACATGCCCTAGCCTGACCTGGACTAACCACACCGAGATGCGCTAACCTAATCTCACCTAACGCTTCCTACCTTTCGCAGGATGGCGACCACCAATACGGTTGGACTTTGCGAGGCTGCGGTTCTCACGTTGTAGAAGTGATTCAAGTTGTGTGATTCAAACGCATATAAAAAGGCTATAGACCACACATTTTTATGATTATTATATTTTCAGTTGCCTCGTATGACCCTCTTTCACGCGAATATGCGTTATTAACCTTTCAAACGCTTTCACTAGTGCTTAAAACCCAGTCGTCCGGGTATCGAACTACACCGAAAAATACTTCCGACTACCATGAAATACTGATAGCAACATTTACTTGGTTCTCGTTTGTGTAGATCCCGTAATCTTTCGTTTTTTTAGGTGGGCGCACGTTAGTTGGACGCACATTAGTTAGTAAATATCTCATTACCACATCTTTCGCTTCCAGGCGTCCCTGTACCGAAGTGCGACCCAAAAGCAGTATCCAATGCCGAGAATGATTGCGCCACAAAATACAAGCAATTGTACGGCCTTACTACGCGAAAACCTGATGAGAAGCAAAAGCCGGCAGGTCTGAGCCCCGAGATTGACAAGCAGTGGTGCTGGTAAGTGCTTTCTCACGTGTGGGCGGCAGTTCCACAGTCGTGATGAACAGCCTGTATTCGGTGCTGTACCTACCCAACATCCCCGTAAGAGGACCGGAATAATCAATTTCGCGTGTCTTGCATTAAACGCTCCCCGCCGATTTGTGTTTGAATGGGTATGTGACTGAGAAAGACGTGAGAAAGAATGATAGCACTTGCCTATTTGTGTGGCCGTGCACTTGAGCCGCGTAATACAAGAGCAGCCACGCCGATGTGGTGTGAACATAGCTCCCCCAACCGGAAATCCGTGGCCCCAAAAGGATGACAGCAAAACGTCGAGACTAAAGAAACTCGGGGGGCTGTGGTGCAGCACTCGGTCTTGTTCCTCAATTATTTGGCATTATCTGATGCGACAGCGTTATTGATTTGCCCTCGCGGGAATTTCCGTGATCTGCACCGAAACGTTCAGGTTCAGCTTTGCATAGTCCTTTCTGGAATAGGCCAGGTACTATAAGGCCCCACAGGCGAAATCTAGACAGACATCCAGATTTAAAAAAAAAATCAAAGGGTTGACGGGGCGCTGCTAGCCTTGCTGCAAGTATGGGGGCTTGACTTCGTCTGGACAGTTTTTGGCAGTTTCCCCTTCGGCTTCATCGGCCCGCGTTTGAGGTTCACAGAACGCACGCTCCAAATGCGCGTTGTTCATATCCGACTAGCTTGTGTGCTCCTGTACATAGACATATGACGTCTCTGCATACGTGGCCTTTAGGACAGTGCTCGTTTTTCAGCACCGTTCGACGATTTCGTAAGCCTGGTAAGGGGGCCAAGACAGGTGCAATACTTAGCGTTTTTCTTTTTTTTCTTTTTGTTCAGTTTTCGAAGCCAGTTCATGCTGTTTTGCGTACCTTGTTTTGTTCTCATTGTAGGTGTAGTGTGAAACTTGGGGTAGTAGTTTTTCACGTAACGTGTCTCAAAGTTATATTTAAAGATAAGCTTCTTCGAACTGTATGCTGCCAATCCTACTTACCTCGGAAGGGGTTTTACCACGACTTCGGAGCACTTTTATCGATTCTAATTAAAGGAAAATTGAAGCCAAGCCAACATCGCGTGCGTGTCTGTTGTTTTTTTCTTCATAAACCGAAAGCGCATGTCGGACTTAACCCATTTCGTTAAGAAAGAGAGTTATAGCTACAATGATGATAGAAACAAAAAAACAAAAAAAGGAAGAAGAAGAATAACGTTCGTTTCGGGGCGCGCAGATGTCGGCCGCCTTCGGTTCTAGGTTCATTGTGAGGTGTGGCGGAAGAAAAACGGTGACATGTTCCTTCCTGTTTTTTTTTGTCTCGCTCTTCTATTCGATAACTTTGTAACCAAGCTGGCTTAATCAACAGAAGCATGAAAAAGAAAAGTAAAAGGGCAGACCCACGACCTACTCGCATCGCTGCTTTCGGACGTCTGAGCGCGGACGGCAATTTACGCCCCTCGAAAGAACGGTTTCACAATTTTTTTCCTGGTATTGCCATTGTGGTAATAAATGTAATTTGCAATGGAACGGGGTAAATCCGACATGTGCTTTCTGTTTATGAACAAAAAAACAAAGCGAGGTTGACTCGGCACATTTGAGTTCCGAAAAAGAAACGCGAAATTCAAATTCGGAACATTGAATTACTCGTGCGTTCAAGAAAAAAAAAGCTCCCGTGTGGCGGCAAAGTCTCCTCTGGGAAAAACGACGTTCATTGTATAATTTTCGGACAGCTGGATTTTTGAGTAAAGTTTCGTGACATTTTACGTGAAACACCCTGCATAGTTCAAACGTCAGGCGCAGCAGCACCAAAACACAATGCGGAGGAAGGGAGACCACGAACGCGGAAATACTATATTTGTCCTCAAAGTTCCGATGCCGAGTCTGTAAAAAATACGAATACCCGGCTATCAGCTAATGACCTCTCCCACCGTCGAAGTAGTCACTTCAGCAGTGAAGACATTTTTTCGGCGTTTCCTGGAATCCTGGAAGCAGGTGGAAAATTCCTCTTTCTGAGAAGATGGTCATCCCCATCGGCGTGGCGAGTCTATTAGCCTGGATGTTCTCGTGGATGGACGGTGAGATGCAAGGCGAGTAGGAGGGATGTGGAAGGACGTGATGTCTCATCATCACCATTAGAGCTGCGTGTGGTTTTGCATTGTCACGGTTTTTGTTTTCCTGAGCTCGAGTCCCGTCATCCGTCGTCATCATCCACCGACTCCCTGCGCGACACGAATCGCCTGTGCCATTCAAACACTCGAACCACACTCTAAGAAAAAAGGACGTGAAAAGGTGGTAACTTCCATCGTTACCACCTAGGTCAACGTAGCGTCTGATAAAGTGTGTAAAAGGGTGTCAAAAGAAATTATCACATATCCACACTGCGACAAAAAGGCGTACGACATTTCGCTCGCCGAAAGCGGTAACTTTATCGTTCGTACGTAGCATGTAGAACTTTGCAGCCGTTTAGGCACAACGTATGCGACAGCTATTACCTAAAAAGTGTAACTGCTCCACCCTTTTTCTGACAGTGACAGTCTCATCCCCGTTGGCATCACACAGACGCTGCCATGTTTCTGTGATTACTCTTCGATTACTCTTTCCTTACGAAAACCGTTGAGATTGAATAGGATTGGATTGGATGGATAGGATTTTGCAGCATTTGATTTGTAATCGCTCTGCAGTAAGTTCGGCGTATAATTTGTACAAGACAGGAGTTCAAGGAGATTAAACGTCGACTCACGTCCATCGATTCCTTGGCGCATTTCGACCCTAGTCAAACTATCTACATGGCTGCTGACGCTTTCTCGTTAGGCGTTGGCGCAGTGATTTAGTGATTTACCATAAAGTCAATGGTAAAGACAAGCCCATTGCCATGCTTCTAACACGTTGACGTCGGCTCAAAAAAATTACGCCCAAATTGAAAAGGAAGCCCTGGCCATTATATGCGGTGTTAAGAAGTTTCACCAATATCTGCGGGAAGGGAATTCATCTCATATACAGACCATAAACAACTGACGGCAATCTTTGGCTCAAAGAGAGGAATTCCAGTCACAGCGGCGAACAGAATGCAGCGCTGGGCGTTGACCCTGCTTGGTCATAGTTGGTTGGTTGGTTCAGTACAAGCCAACGGCCCAGTTCGGAAATGCGGACGGCCTGTCTCGGCTTCCGGCAGGTCCGGACCCTGATTTCGATGTTGCGATTTCGGATGACGACTTCCTTGTGGGGAGCACTGGATCGCCGAATGTTCTCTTCCGTCCTCTCAGTACGTATTGATAAAATTCCGGTGAAAGCGTCTGCAATTGCCAAGGCCATTGCTTCAGACCGGATTCTTTCTAAGGTCTACCGTTACATATGGAAGGTTGTGAACGGGACCCCGAGCTTCAAACGTACTACCTGCGCAACACTGAGCTGACAACAGAAAAGGGTTGCATCGTATGGGGCATGCGCGTTGTCGTCCCGTCCCAGCATCGCAACACTGTCCTCAGCCTACTTCATGATGGCCACATTGGGCAAACAAAAATGAAGATGTTGGCGCGCTCCTATGTATGGTGGCCAGGAATGGACAAGGACATTGAGCTGACTTGTCAGTCGTGTGGAGCATGTGCCACTTCTTCGAGTCAACAACTTCCAGTTCCTCTTCACAAATGGGAGGTTCCGAAAGAACCGTGGTGTCACCTTCACGCTGACTTGGCAGAGTTGGGCGGAAAAACTTACCTAGTGGTAATCGATGCGTACAGCAAGTGTCCCGAGGGGAAGTTGATGAGGTCTACCAAAGCTTCAGCCACAATAGAAGCCCTTGAGGACAGATTCGCTGCCTCCCTTTCCAGCTGGTTAGCGATAATGGACCTCAGTTCATCTCGGCAGCGTTGAAAGATTTCTTGGATCGCCTTGGAATTAAACACATCTGGACTCCGCCGTATCACCCTAAGTCCAACGGACAGGCTGATAATCTTGTGCGAACTCTGAAGGCCTTCCTTCGCCGTCAGAAGGAAGGGAGGGACAGTGCAAAAGAAGTTAAGCATGTTGTGCTTAAGTACAGGATAACGCCTCACGCAATAACCGGACAGCCACCGTGCGTAATGCTTAAGAAGAGGCACTACCGTACAGAGCTGGACCTTCCGCGCCCTAACCATCCAAACGCCTTGTCTCCAGCGAGAGATCGTCAAAAGCGCAATTATGACTCTTGCACAAGACTGCGGAACTTGCCACCAGCGACGAAGTTTGGGTGAAGGACAAGTCTCGGAAGCACCACTGGCTTCGGGGCACCATTGTTCGCTGTTCGGGCGGCCCAACATATCAGGTCATGACGGAGGATCTGAAACAGCACAAGATGCATGCTGACGACATCAAGCCGCGTCTGCCCGAATTGCCGGATATCGACTGGTCACATGGAGTCGAACCTGCAACAACAGGTGGGAACGCTGAGTCTACCTTGGCCGCTGATGAGGACACTCAACCCGTACCTAAGTCCCGAAGATACCCTGCTCGAAATCGTCGTCCGGCACAGCGGTACGGATCAACTTAACGGGGAGGTTTGTAGTGGCGCCAGCTGAAGAAGCAGAGGATTGAGATCCGCCGCGCTCGTGTTGTGAAAAAGATCATTCTGTTTCGGAACTGGAGCCGGACTGGGAACCACGCACATGTGGTGCAACGTGGTTGTGCATAGCAGTATTAAAAGGGTGTTACTACTATTCTACCAACCCAGTGTTCCTTGCTTTGATAAGTACTGAGCCTTACCCGTAACAAAAACAAAAAAAGATTGAGCTAGGAAGCCCTAACTGCCACACTATTCCACATTTCCCCCCGGAAGTCAATCCCGATATATGTCCCGCAAAAGTCCCTGCAAATAAAATTCTCCCGACTGCTGGTGAGACCACATTTGCAGCAATAGTTGCCTTGCCTCCGGAACATTCTCAATTCGTTGTCTCTTGATATTCAAAAGGAGTCAGGTTGGGCGAATAGTTCCCCGTGAGCAGCTACCAGTTTGTCCTGCACTGTAGCCGTTTTTACACATTTAAAGGAGTAATAATGTGCACGGCGCACGCCCTTTCCGGTGTAATTGTTGTAACAAGATAATAAAGTACGGTTTGGCACTATTTTAGTCGCATGTCGCCTGTCCTCCAAAAATTCATTGTTGGACAGTATAGTACACACGTGCACATGCTGGAATATCGGTAGCGACGCATATAAGCATTAGCGCGTATCTACAGTATCTAAGACATAACGAAAGCAATATTTGCACAGACACCTGATCTTTTGTAATGATTCCTGAATTTTGTAAAATATCAGCCTGGAGGTACAATGTTAGGCAACCAAGTTTGATGTGCACGGCGCGCACCTTTAAAGGGGCGAAAAAGTTTGCAGTGTGGAAGCATGACTAATCTTTTGCAAGATGTTCTGAAACAGTCACCGATGTCTCCACCAAAGTTGCGGACTTGCCACTCCGGAGATGGAGATGGAATGATTCCGGAATCATTCCAGATTTATGAGAGCCTGGAACGGAATTGGAATAAATTGGCTGAACCTGTCAGAGGAATGGAATGGATCCCAGGAGTGGGGATTGACCATACGGTGTCAATCGGAGGAATTGAAAGCAGTGGAATTATTACAAATCTCGATTCATTGGAATGGGATTGGGATGGAATAGGCGACCTCATTCCGTATTTTGTCGGGTTGTCAAAAATTTTGGGATCCACTGTGCTTCAAGCTTTATCATTTCCAAGTCGTCGTCGATAATGGCAGCAACTCCCTCACGTGAGTTTTCCTGATATGTATAATAGCAATACTTTTGGCTGACATTTGCCGGCACAGAGAGAGAACCCCCTCCCCCCTCCCCAGACATACCAGTGGGGTTCTCACAACAGGTTTCTGGGTTTCTTTGAACACCGAAATGTTTTAAAATTGACAACCCAACGTTTAACTGTTGCATATGTGAGAGGTCAGTGTCATCCGAAGTTCGTTACATTTCATCATAGATGTGTTCCGCACCTTTCCCTTAGAGAAACAGGAACTTGATTATGGTCCAATGCTCTTCCAGACTGCACTTTTCTGGTAATGCTCCCATGCTCACTGTGACCAGAAGGAAAAAAGATCAGTTGCAATCATTGGTAGTGGATTCTTGCGCCATTGAATGTAGACAAATTGGCCACTACATCATTCATCATCAATATACAGCTTCCTAGCTCAATGTTTTTTGGGTTTTTTTTTTTTTGGGGGGGGGGGGAGTTAAGCTAAATAATCAGTACCTTCTCATATACGTTGCGATGAAGGGCTATTGGTACACTGATGAGCAGAAAGCTTCTTCCGGTTTATCTTTGCCCTTACATGATATCTTGATCCTGAGAGAACTGATGTTCTAAGACTGGAACAACACAGAAGGACAAACACATACAAAGCCTCAAATTGCCTAAGAAATGAAAGATGAAAGTCTCTGAAAAGGTTAGCCAGCTGTCGGATGTTCGTAGGATGTTAGCTTGACGTTCGCATTTTTCCATTCCTCGGCCTCGTGTATATCTTTTTAAAGCAGGTAGTCCGTGTTTTCGATTGTAATATTTTGAGCAGCTCATGCAGTAGATTTTCGGGCCACGTTCCCTTTCCCGAAGTATTTTTATCCCTGAAAGTTAAAACTGCATCGAAGGGACGCGGACAAGCGAAAGATAGGCCTGCAGTTTTACAGTTTTTGCTTTAACGTATACTTCAACCAACTACGCCGCTTCAACCCACTTGTTTTTTTATCCCTCACTCTGCCTCTTGCGCAATAAAGGGAGTCGTGGATCCTTCATTATTTCTGATGTCGTCTCTATCTGACTGGGTTCAAGTTAACTGTCTTTGTCTAATTCCGCTCATACTTTGACGTTAGAAGCATTTCTATGTTAGCTGGCGAGGAATGTAGATTGTAGATCTCGTCGTAGAAGTCGTAGTAGGGGTCCGCTTTCTTCGCGATGCTTCAGGCTGTCGATCAAATTCTAGAGTATGAAAGGAGTGAGGAACTTGAGCGAAATTGCTGGGCGGCTAATTTTTCCTGATAAGTCCGTATTTTATCATTTACAATCAAATCCACTTTTACATGCTGTTCCTCGTCGTTCTCCTGATTAATTTTTCACGTCGTTCGCGTTTTGGCATTTCTTCCCTAGCGATAGAGTTCATGGCAGAAGCTGATTGCGACTTTCACTTCGTGTTCGATCTCTTCCAGACAGCGCCCACGGTGATTTTTTCAAGATGACAAATAAAACTCAGCTCGGGCGATAGATGGCGCCACGTGAACCATAGACGCAGAGGCGTTTATGACAGGGTTGTCAATCTGACTCCTCCTCCTTCGCTGGCACATACCTGCCACACAGTTTTAGATGATGCGACTGAGAAAGGAGGAGTGCCTAGTAAGGCGTAGCACCGGCCGTGTTTGCTGAGTGAAGCGATCACGAGGCAGCTTGCGGCCTTGGAATGCTATGTTATTTCTTACAAGCGAGACGGCCTAGGTGGGACAGCGACGTGCTGTTTCGCCGTGACATCGGCCAGCCGAACGGAGAACCGAAGGAACAGTCTTTCTTGGATTTCCTATGTTTGCGGCAGTTGTCTAGGCCTTGTGCGTATCCTCGCAGGTTCTATATAAATGTTTTCAGATCAATCAAATCAATGACTCTCGATATACACGACAAAAAATCAGTGCTATGTATGCATCGTGCACTCGAGGCACTTGCCATAGGCGACGGTATGATAATCTTATTTCTTCACGCCAAACGCAGCGCGCGTTATCCCCTCTAGCATTACATCATCATGAATGATGGCGGTTGAGGTCCTACAAGTCCCATATCTGCTAACCATTGCGTACAATTATCCCCACATTTCCTTACCCTGTATTCACACGAGTCAGTTTTCTGCCAGCTGACGCTCAGGCGGCAGGGAACGTCATCGCTCTCTGGTGCCGCGTGACCGGCGCTCTTCGCCACATCACCACTTTCTGATCTCCGGAGCGGCAGTCGGAGGCAGCCGGATATCTTGTCCTCCCGGCACAGATTCTGACGACCGACGCCGTCTGCTGCCGGCAGAAGGAGAAGGTGACTCAACGGATGCTTATCGCGCTTGCTTTATATTTCATCAGGAATGCTCTGCATGTGTCCCATACAACGGCGTTCATTGTACTATGGCCAATTCTGAATTGGAACGCCAACGATGGTTGGCTTTACCGCGAAAGTGGTGCAACGACACACCGGCGCAGCAGCCTTGGAACAATTATACAATGCATACATGGAAGCCTACAATGTAGTGTGCGCAAAGGAAGCTTTTTCTCTACATGAGGCGAAACAAATACGGAATACAAAGTATGAATTTTATAAACGCGGATATTTCTTTCCCTGGACAAACGTTGACTACACATAATATTTGGCTCGCACCTTTCCAATACATGTACAAAACCGTAATAATTGGAAGCTACTCGTCCTACCGAAAGGAAAATAAAAATTTATTTTATTTTACTTCATTTAATTAATTATTGATTACCTGTAGCTCGACATCACAGCGTTGTCGCCAGTCGATCACTTGTTGGGACGCTATCGCGCCTATATTGGCGCTCAGCATCGAGACACGCTTCATTTGTGGAAAATAAAATCGAATGTGACGTCTCTTCCCAAAATACTCCGACAGGCGTTTGGGTCGTCCACACGGAGATTTGGGTTAATACTGTGCATTTCATAGCGCTTTTTCGGAATCTATTCTTTGGCACATATCTCTGTGCCGTTTCTCACGTGAATGCACTCGCATCATCCACAAGGAGCGCTTTTTTTCTTTCATTGGTCAATCCTACGCTAGGCGCAGACTAAATGCAAGCGCGAATACAGAAGGGATCGGAAAACTGACAGCCGCCGGGAAACTGACTCGTGTGAATGCTAGAGAATGAGCGGGCGTCTTCAGACGCGTAGTGACCTTGTTTATCTCGCACATCCTCTCACCTCTTCCCGACTTGCTGACGGCAGAAACCTGACTCGTGTGAATACAGGGTTAGTAGTTCAACGATAGCTGTCGCTCTACTCATTGCGTCAGCACGGACTCCACTGTTTCTGTTTTTCTTTACCCTTCTTTTACGTAGTTTGCCGCACCCTATAGCAGAAGATTTGTGCGCTGCTTATTATGTTTAATAATGTCTACAACCTTGCAAAACGCTATGTCAGACTTTAACAGCTAAATTTAGTCTTTATGTCAAATCTGTCTTTCCCAGTTCCATGGAATACAGCAAGAATTGCGTTACGGAAGTACTAAAGGACAAACGATGCGGTGATGAATTCAGCGCATCTTTTCTTGAGCAGAAAAAGAAGATAATGGCAAATCTGTGTGGTACGTCAAAATTGGACTGTGAATTCGACAAAAGCAAGAGTGCTGGGTGCATGAAGTATCCAGCATGGACTCTGGCAGCAGCCGTCATTGTGGCTTCAGTGATGAAGGTAGTGTGACGTCAGTTGTAGTGAGAAAAGGGATCAACATTTTCCATTTCGCTTGTTCGGGCCAACTGATCACAATAAATATGGTTGTGTGACCGACCTATTGCACGTAAGTGTTCGCATATTCAACACCATGACATCCAATATCGACGGCGACAGGGAAGTACTTTCTGGTTCAGAGCAACATTTCCTATGTGACAACGTTTTGTGTTACGAACAGGGAACAAGTCAGTCTCTACATAATGACTCTTAATTTCTTCATCAAATATTGGCTAGCTATTTCTCAGTACTGATTGGATGCATGCTGAATGTTGAAATATAATTGTGCTCAGAACAGCTCTCAATGAATGCATTGACGCATGAGAGGAAAATAAGCAGGCACCACAATGTTTCCACATCTCCACGTCCTCACAAACAGCTCCATCACAGCAAATGGACCAAATAGAGCACCGCTCATTGTTGTATGGCATAAAGTCCCAACATTCACTTTACCATCAGAGCAGAAGAAAAAAGAACAGCGCACAACTCATGGAAATTTGCAAGTAATACCCCTCTCACACGGGCTAATTTAGTGTCATTTTTGTGAAGTGCACTCTAACCAAGCGAATGTCAGTTTAACTACGAGCTTGCTACACCGCTTAAGTAAGGGTCATTAAGAGATAATGGCCATTACGATAGATAAAATAAACAGCGGCAAAACATTGAGGTGTGCGCCACAATACATTCCTCAGAATATTTCTCTTCGGTTTAGAAACGTTTTCTGCAAATCTTCTTCCAACATGCCACTGCATGAGCCACAACCACCCAAGCAGCACACAATATTGGGCCCATATTTGCTCGGCGTTGCCCAGGCAGCACAAATCATTGCCCCAATATTGGTTACATATTGGCAAAAGCGGTCCAATATTGGACCAGTATTGTTACTGTCCTCCCGATATTGGCTGAATATTGTGCATATCGGGCAGTTATACCCAGTATTCAGCCAATATAGGCTAGATGCCGGGTATACCGGGCCGAGATGCCCGGTGGTTTCCCAGTATTGTCTGAAAGACTGATATACCGGCCCAATATAACCAGTACTCTTGCAATATTGGCAAAATAATGGGTATATTCGCCCGCTATACCCGATATTCACCCACTATTGCCAGAATGTGTGCATGCTGGTTGGCGCCTTTTTGCAACTTTTTTGCGCGCTTTTTCAAAATGTTGAGAACATCACTGACAGATGTTTTAATCTCCGCCTTGCAATATCGCATGTTATAACGACCACATGTTTATAGGAACTAAATGAAGCAGAACTACAATTCGCATGAACCTTTAACATGTCACACCTAACCCTTTAAGTACCATGCCAATGATGAGGACAGTGCCCAGAAGAAAAACAATCACTGTTCGAAATATCGGCGGCTTCTGTCCTGAGGCAACACCCTTCGTACGGTAAGGCAATGTTTCACTGATATATTGAGGTTGTTTGTCAGAAATATTAATTGCAGTGATTTTTCATGCAGTTCGCTGAAAACTGGAGGTTTTTAGGTATGAAAGCGATTGACTTATGATGTGTCTGAAACACTTATGAAACTCCCCATTCATAATTTTTCAAATAAATATGTTGCGGTTCAAAGAATATGATCATTGTATTTGATGACCATTGGAAATGCCGAAGTTGCTATACCAACGTTTAGGAGCTGCGCTAGAGTTTATCACATGATAATTATTTTTTATGACAGTGGATTTAAAAATGTTCTTTCTCCTTTCTTGCAGAAATGCATGAGCTAGATTCAGAAGCATGCTTATTGATTTACACTATGAAGGACGGGGTAGAGCAATAAACTCCCCTAGACAGAAGCACCCCATTGTTTGTAGCTGTGACCATGCAGCTACTTTGTAATATTATAGCTTTTGCCTCTGCAAGGCACTAGGCAGCTCGGTCCCTGACTTCTTGCATTGATCAGTGAACGTTCAACGTTTCTGCAACATATTGGCGCACTCGGCACATAGCATCAGGTATGGGTAACGCTAGAGTATATATAGCTTCTACACTTCTACTTGTACACATGTGTGTTTGTTTAAATTATTATAAGCAAATGCATGTAAGTGCTGCGTACCACAGTTTAATAAATACAGGAAAAATGCAATGTAACATACGGTACCGTAAACCAATTGTACTGTTGGGGACATGGATAGCTAAAACCCTCTGAGTAGTTCCAAGGCTTATATTGGCTCAGTTGCGTTGCGCTTGAAAGTGTTGTGCGAATACTGTATTTGAAGGTGGACCATGTGCTGCACGTGTTTTTTACTCAAAAGAAATAGCCATGCAACATTTGAGATGGAGTACATCACAGAGTGCTGATTTTTTGACAACCGTGCCTCCTACAGAACATAAGCTAACTGATGAAATGAAAATGTTTGATGCTTCTATAATATGCAGACAACGCAGTGCTCCTTGTAAGGCAGGCGTACACATTATCTAGATGCATTGACAGACTGAATAGAACAGATACGGTGAGACGTTGAACGATTGCAAATATAAATATTCATCTCAGCTGATGGCAATGGTACTGAGAAAAAGCTGCTCTTTCTAGATAACAGCTGAACACCTGCGTCAGTGTCATTTACTGCCTGGACAACGACAGGTGTCGTTCATCGAGGAGATAACAAGGTATATCGAAACAGGTAGCGCAACTCCCATAGGCCTCTGTGTCTTCAGAATGACGCCATGATAGAGACGGTCAGCCATCCATCCGTTGCGCGGACTACTACGTTTGTAAATAAATGGCGTTAGAGATGACGTCATCAGTATGAATAATAAGTAGTGCATACTCAGACGTTTACATTCGCGCGCTTCGTTTGCGTTGTATTTCCTTTTCGTCACCCAGGCAACAATACCAGACGAGAACACTGAAAAATAAAGGTCAGGTTTGATGAAACATATCAATTCGAAATACATGCAGTTATCACAGATTTGGACAACTCCAAGCAGAGGGGCATCGTGATGACCACACAGAAATTAGGAAGGTCCCCTTAAGGTTCATTTCTCACCTAGAGCTATACGTACACGTATTGATTAGAGGTTTGCATTTGTTCAATGAGTGGCCATTATGCAACAAAACATCACATGCATCGTTGGTGCGTCCTGCTAACACTCATGCTATGTGGCCGCTCATCCCATGACGAAAATTTTTTTTCGCGGGGCCCTCAACAGGAGATGCATTGTATTCATCTGTTCACACGTGTTAATCAAATGTGAACGTCGCTTCCTGTTTAACCCAAAAAGTGTACGAACTCTGTATTGCAATGCGCGGACACACGGCACGGATACAGAGATACATGGATAAACACGCCCACTGTGACACATGCGCAAAGGAGCAGGATATGGAAATGAACTCGGATGGTGATGATTTCGTATATGTACACGAGTGGCGCAACCGAAATTTTTTTCTACATTGAAATTATGAATAACCTATTAGTACACACACAAGCCATGTCCTTGTTGTAAAGTTCTTTTTTTTGTTTTGTTTACGGTCGTACCTCTACTAGCAACACCCAGGATCGCTCGCGCCTAATGATGGTAGCCTTGCCGATGAGTCTGATTTGGTATTTTCTCTTGTTTTCGCTACCAGTTTAGATACCTTTGAGATAACAGTAGCCAACAAGTTTTTTTTCTTCTTGGAAGGCCGTACCAACACCCTTTCTGAAAGTTTCCGGCTAATCTGTGATAAAGGTCGGTTTCCTGACCTTAGGATTCTCTTGAGCTTTGACATCTTGGAAATTTTCAAAAGGGAATGCGCTAAAGCAATCCAGGGCGCCATGTGTCAAACAATCATCTGCAGGATGCCACAGGTTGTGTACGTTGTAAACAATGTTGTCCTTGCCATAGATGTCAGCAAAGTCTCCAACAAAATTTGTGAGCAATTCTTTGGCACAGCTGTTGTAGTGTGAGCAAAACTGAGTGGAAGCCAGCAGTCTGATAGCAACATGGAGACAAAGAAAGTGCTCATATTTTTGCACGGGAAGCAAATATTTCAGTACTGCCGGCCCCATGTATAACAAAAAGCTCCGAAATTCTGTCGCCTTCCACCGCTCCAATTCCTCTATGCCCATTGGCTTACGCTAAAACACAGATGGATAATGCTTTGCACATGCCTTCAAATGTTCGCTTAATAACCTGCATTGCGTTGCACTGAGGCAGTGTGGATGGGTACCTCGAACCCACATTACGAGTAGTTTTCGCACAACACCGAGGCAAACAAGATGCATGCAGTCTGCTTGGAAAAGCTGGCTGGCGAGTCTAGTGTATAGGAGAGTGTATAGTGTAAAGGAGAGGTGCCTATGTGGTGCTCTGCCCGTTGTTGCTGTCGAAATGACATATATGTCCTTCTGTGTGCATTCAATTCGGGTAACGTCACTCTTCGGTTGTTGTATAGCCCTTTCTGAATACACTTGTCGCATAAGTAGTACCCAGTGTGCGATTTAATCTGATTGAGAAAACTCCTAGCTGGGGCATCACATATTACAACCGTGAGTTTAACTTCTATATGGGCACCTTTGTAAATGAATCCTTCTTGAATCAAGTTATGCAGTTCTTCAAGGAAAAGATGCAGACACTCTTGCAAGTTTTCGGGCTTCCCAGTGCCACAATATAGGCTCACCATGAAAGGGCCATTGTCTGCAGAGTTAGGAATTTTTTCAAACGTCAAAGCTCCTTTGATGCCGTCCAACAATCCGAAGTGCACAAAATATCCTTTTGCGTTCAGATTTGTTTTTCGCTCTGTCTGAATTATTGACCGGCAGTCTCGAGGAAGGTCGTGGCAGTGGCACCGGAAAATGTCAATTATTGCATTAAACATGATGTGGGAGGGATGAAATGTTGCATAGAAGCTTCGTAGGTCGTCATGCAGATCATTTGTAGATGAGTCTTTACAAGCGTCACTTCCTGGAGTCGGTTCGGAGTGATTATCTGGAATGCATGAAAGAGAAATAAAAGGTGAACATTCATTTAGGGCTAGCAGAGTACTGCAATGCAGATCAAATATAAAAGGTAGTTAAGCCAAGAAATCCCCAGCTGGAAAGTGCACAGCGGGTGAGCTATATAGTAATTATTTGCATTTGATGATTTGTATATTTAACAGCTTTCTGGAGGATATATATATATATATACCTATAAAAGTATGATACAGAAGAACTGCCCATCACCTGAAAAACATATTGTTGCGAAGCCGAATGCAGCATTACATTGAGATGCATGCCGTCGTCTTCGCAGCCCAGCAGCAAGCTTGCAGACTTCTGTTTGTTACTCTAACATGGACCACTGCCACTCGCTGAAAGACAAATTGCGTACCTTCATAATCAGTTGTCCCCTCCACGTGAGACAGTCTCAAGTCCTCACTGTCCTTCCTTGTGTACGGTGTCTCACTGTCACAGTTCGAGTCTGTACTAGCTGCTGCTATGGCTGTCGGACTTTGTGCTTTGTAGCTACCACACTCACTTTCTTCATCGACCGTCATTGCATGAACACCGCTAGCTGATGTGGCTGCAACTTCTTGTGCATGATGTTCAGGCAAAGCAGGTGACGAAGACGTTGCGATATCCCGCAAGAGCGTCTCATATGTCTTCTTGATATTTCTACTTCGTTTAAATCTCGACGTCACACGATCCATGCTTGTGTTGACAGGCGTTGATCAGCTGAAGCTGTACCGAGGCGCGCAACAGCTGAGAAGGTGGTAGTGGTGGTGGTTGTGGGGCCGGGGGGGGGGGTGTTGAAACTGCTCGCTGTGTTTGGCCACGCTTGTGGCAATTGAAGCAATGTTAGAAGAAGCGGTAGCAGTTCGCTAACCATTAACGCGTAATAGCAAATCTGGCATTGCACATGAAACCCACGAAAGCGCTCTAGCACACAGAAGTTACGAAATACTAAGGAAGTCGAAACATGTGGAAGCAACTTCAGCCAAACGCAATGACATTCTGTTGACATGTTCGTCCGTTTACTTTTGTACAGCGAACCCAGACCGGACCATATGTTTAGTAGCTGCAAAATAAACCCTGAAGTCGAGATCAGGGTGGCGTAGTGGTTAGAGAACCTGGCAGTGGATGAAAAGTTGCAGGTTCAAGCCCAACCGGTGCTGCTCTTTTTTATTGTTTTACTATTGTTTATTTCTTCACAGTGGGTGCTATTTTATCCCTGGCAAAACATATCCGTTATTTTCTTGGACGTGCGGACAATATCGTATGTGCAGGGTTTTGCGACAGCGGTTAGCGCCAAAAAGAGCTACTTTTGTTGCTACTTTTGTTGAGTTTTGTTGCAAGTTAGGTTAGGTGTCTTTCTGCACAATGCCTTTATGTTCCAGAATCTGGTTAGGTTAGGTTAGGTAGGTAAGGTAAGGAATTGCGTTTTTCCACACTTGAGTTTGATCCACAAAATACAACCATCTATACTGTGGTCTGGATTACACAATAGCGACTACTGCGTTAGCCAAAATGCAGGCTCATATTTTCAGGTCATACTCAACAGCTCAACAAATAATTGGATAGATACTACGTTTGTGGTTAGAAGTAGGGAGACCATGTCTCTGCCTTTTTTATTTTCGTTTCTTCTTTGTTGATTTTTGCTCAAAATCCCTGTGCTTCCCAAAAAGTCAACTCGCATTTAAACACCGTTATACAGTGTCGCCGCCACAGCGCGCGGGTTTTTCTCTGTGCATGTTATGGCTGACTGGCTCATTTTCTGGGACGTGTTGGTTGGCGCCCATGTTTGACTGATAGACGCGCTTTGACTGACTCATTTCATCACCTACAACAAGAAGGAGGAGGACTCAAAGCTTTCGTAAGTGTTTCGGAGGTATAGTGTACTGTGAACATATGTGCAGAACAGCTTCGGCACTAATCGTTCGTGTTCGCTTTAGCTGCATGGAACGCTAGTTTTGTGTTCCACTGTGTTCTGAAACCGCATGGTGTGCCGCGCTTAAGCAAAATGCATCATACACAAATCTTTAAATTTTGCTGTCTGCACGGGGAGTTTCAATTGTTCCTTCTTAATGCTCACCTAGGCACCCAATGGGAAATAAGATATCCTAGGCACCTAGCGAGAAACAAGATACTGAACGCCGAGAGGTGCATGACGCACGTGAAACGCCGCGTCTTCATTTTGTTATTTTGAACATTTCCAAGCTTGTCTTGGTGATCGCCCTGGTCACTCACGCACGCGGACTGCAATATAGCTTTCCTATGGAATTAGTGTAATTCCTGTGAAAGTTTCACATCGTGTTCTAGTTTGAGCGGGTTTCTCGTGCACGAAATGAATGGGGCGACGATTTTGATCGTAGACAATCTGGCTGTGCACGCATTAATTGGGTCATTTACGTTTCGTAAGACGTTATCAGAATCATTTTTTGTTTTATAGTATCCTTCGCTGACTAGTTCATATATTATGCACGCACAGCGTCGTTTCTGTTACTTTGGTTTCAGCAAGAGGAACCGTTATTGTATGGAATCCACCTGTCCAAAGCAGTGACTGTATATTTAGGAGAAGCAGGTCACGTTCTTACGTGACCTCAAGGTGAGAAACTGTCGGTACTTGACAGCTACGTTAGACAAGGTCATGTTATGTTTCCACGTGGTGAGAAACTGTGTCGGTGCTTGGCTGGTTACATCATGACATGTTGTTGCATCGCCTCATGGCGAGAGGACTGTGTCGATGCTTGAAATTGAGGTTAGAGGTCATGTTGTTACGTTGCTTCATGATGAGGCATTATGTCTGTCTCGCCGCAGTGTGTGTACATGTGTACGATGTTGGCTTCAGTTAAAAGGTTATTATTCGAGATTCAAAGAGGACCTCTGAATTTATTTGCTACGTCTTTTTAATAGTTTTGTCACCAATTTTGCTTTTGTTACGCATGCATTCACTTGGCTAGGCTCTTAGACATAAGAGGATGAGGTACCTAACAGTCTCTATTATTCAGGGTCAGCATGGCAAAGTTTGCGGTTGTGGAGTTTCCACACGAGAAACCTGTAGCTGTCGTGCCATCCTCATGGCTGGCGGGAAATGGTACCCCTATGCATGTGGCCGCCAAAAACCTGGACGAAGTACACGGTTTCAGCTGCAGTTAAAGGTGGGAAACCGCCACAAAGTGGATGGCTTATCTGCCCAGCAAGGCGCATAAGCAAGTGTGGTAAGTTGTCGGCAGAAATTTTTGCTTCTGCTACTGCGTTAGCTAACTGCCCTGCATTATTTCTATGCAGACAGTTACACGCAAGCCTTACGGCGTCTGGACAAAAGCCAATACACTTCACACTGTGAGTCGGTGGAGAATGAGTGTGACAGCAAGACAGGTTAGTGTTGCAGTAAGCATCATTGCATGTTGCTTATGGCTCCTGCATAGAGTTGAAAAGCACTTCATATAATCGCAGGAATAACTGCACAATCATATATGCTTCCAACAGTTTTCTCAGCGTTTAATTGCAAAGCTGAGCACTCGTCCGTAATGCAGCTTCTGGCAAGTCCTAGCCGTCAACCTTCTGCTTTCTATGGATCTCCCAATGTATTAGAGACACCTGCTGGGGGCACCCCTGCTAGGAGTGGGAAGTCATCAGCTTTACGGGGCATACTTCAGCCCCTGTCACCAACTCAAGGCCGTTTTTCTTCTGGCCAACCTCGTCGGCTGAATCCGTCGCCATGCTCAACGGAGAACGTCGTCGAATTCAACATTGCAGCTGTTGGGTATATGCTCTTTCTTTACATGTTGAAAATTGATTTCTGTGTAAGTTCATTTCTCTATGCCCACTTGTTGTTATTGTGCTTGGTGATGTGTAACAGAACTTCAGCACGGATGCCAGTAAGTTCTATCTAGCGGACAACATTTATAGACTTCAGCGAAAAGCTGTTGTGCTGCTTTGCAGGTCTTGCAGTTGAAGTTGTGTTATGGCCTGCTGCTGTATAGCTTGTGTTAATTACATTGTACCTAATTTCGTATTTTTATGCCATGTGTTTTCTCCAATGGTTTCTGCAACAGAAAACTCGCCAGTTTCATGCAGTTCTGCACGAGATGAAATGCTCACAGAAATTCAGCAGGTAACAGAAGAAGAGGGGGAGAAGAAACCAGATAACCAAGACAGTGTCTGCTCACCACCTGCTGAAGGTAAATGTGGGGACAACACATTTTCCAGTATAACAAGGTTTTACTTATACAAGTTTTTGTGGCATTGGTGTATCAAATTCTCTGTCTTTACCTCAAAAATTTCCTCTCAGTAGATGGCACTTCCTCTTTTGCACTTGGACCAGCACAACTTACAGGTACACTCTAAATCATGTGACGGACATGTGCCGGCTCAAAAAGTCATCTCAGAACGAGCCGGTACACAGGCGTAACCGTCTGGAACCAGCCGTAACAGTTTTCAAATAGCAGGCACGAGGCCCTCCATCGACAAATTTCAGCAGGTGCAAAGCCGTCACATCGCCATGTAACGGCTTTGTGCCTCTTGAATAATTTGTGTGCCTGCTGAATAACCAGTGTGCCTCATGAGCTGTGCGCCCGTTGAATATGTGCGCCTCATGAGACGTGAAGTGTGCTTGTTGAATAAGTCGCAAAACTTTGCAATACAACTCAAGCCCTTGCGTAAATACATCTAGAAAGTTCTGGTTTCGCTTTCACCGTGTGTCGCTTCTGCTTCTGCGCCGTACGTTACGTAACCGGCTGCAACCCGCGTCAGCCCGCGTTTTCTGCTCGACTCTCGACTTCTCGGCTCTGGCTTTGTTATGGCACAGTTCGCGCTTTGATGCTGTACTATCAACTGTTCTCCCGCAAGCTTACACAGCTCAGTCTTCTACATATATGTCGTTTCAAGGTATATCAACATGGACATGCGCGGCACTGTCAGGACGGGCTCCAGCGTGTGCGAATGCGAAGAATTCACCGTCAGCGTGCCGATCTGGAGACAAGGCCCGTTTCCGCCGGGCTGGTGTGAATTCTGTGGCCACAGTCCTATATCGCATCATCCAGTTTTTCATACTCCCACTGGTTAGTATACCAATAATACAGCGCACTGTTTTTCAGGTGGAGTCGGTCGTTACACATTAATACATACTCTTTGAGCAATGTGCTGTTATTCAGGTGATCGTCCTCCACGCGATTTTTCTCTATGTCTGTTGTGTGCGGACACATTTGCAGGCAAAAAATGTCACCCATCTGCTGCAGAAGGTGAGGTGTACCTTGTTAGATATCGGCAGTGTGGTTAAAGCTGTTAACAACTGCAATTTGCTTTAGGTGCTGAATGTGACGCGCGACGTGCCTTGCCAGTGATCTTGGAGCCTGCTCCCCATTGTGCGACACCCATATCAGGTTTGTATTCATGCACGGTGGTCACGTCTGGCTGTAACCATAAGTACTTTGAGGTTCATGATCCATGTCGTGTAATTCCACGTTGTGTAATTCCACATCAGGAGTGTATTCTTAGTGACAGCCCTCCACCTCAGCAGGCTCTCCCGCTGGCCCCTACTGAGAATGTGCAAGAGACTCAGAAACCCCAACAGCACAATCTTCAGTGAACAAGGTACCAAATCTTTGTGGTATCTAGATTCGAGAGCCCAAACTACCAGCGCTTCAGGCTGCATTCTAAGACATGCACAGATTCCGGGATGCGTTTGTTTGTTTGTCCATATTGCCAAACTTGCATAAGGTACGCTAAGCGTTACAAAGACCATGTGGCCACTTGCGTTTCGAGACTGAATGTGTCGTGCTCTGGACACAGTCAATGTACACCCAGAAATGCCGCTGATTCACAGGACACAGAATACATGGATGAAGGAGACGCTGATAATTCAGATGCTTGCCAAGATGATTTGTCTAACAACACTGTAGCTCTTGTTTCCGACTTGTGTCGGACCCTAGAAGGGAGACATCGCTCTACAAAAAAATGAATAGATACAGTTGTTGACTATGTTAATAGTGTGCTGAGAATTAATGGTATTGCCTGTGAGCTCTCTGGGTTATCATCTGATAAGTCACGAAAAGCATTTTACAAAAAAATGTGGAATCTATGTTCCACCAAAGGAAGTAGTCCTGTTAGATGGAATGAAAGCTTATTACGTCCCCATGAAAGAGTGCCTCACGAACCTGTTGAAGGACCCAGATATTCACAAATGGTTGTCTGGAGAGAGTGAGAGCCTGTCCCCAGCTGGTATTCTTAAGGATTTTTGTGATGGGGCACGCGTAAGGTCTCGCCCGGTTTTGCAAGGGAAAGAACGAAATGTTTTACAGATGATTCCTTATTGCGATGATGTTGAAGTAGCCAACCCTCTTGGGATGAAAAGAGGAAACAGAGGCAAACTAACAGTATTTTACATAATGTTTGCAAACATGCCGCCTTTTGTACGCTCCCAAGTTTCAAACACCTTCTTGTTAGCTGTGGGTCATTCAAAGAGTCTGAAGACAACTGAAGCTAAAGAAGTATTCCTAAGAGACTGCATTGAAACTGTAAATTGCATGTCCACCAATGGTCTCATGCTTGATACTGTAAATGGGAAGGGACTGTACTATGGCGCTCTAATTGCATTCATAGGAGACAGCCTCGCATGCCGTAACATTGCAGGTTTCAAGGAAGCCTTCAGCCCAAGTGTACGTCTAAGCTGTAGAAGATGCGACGTTCTGACATCAGATATGTCGAAGTATGCGTACCATACCCAATGCCCCTCAGAACTGATGCCGAAATCGAGAGTCAGATGGAACTGTTAATCAACGCGTCAAATGAAAAAGAAAGGAGAGAGCTTTCTACATCCTTTGGTCTGAATGAAGGTTCAGTCTTGACACATTTAAAGAACTTCTCTTTGGCCACTGATATGCTTTTTGACCACATGCACATTTTGCTTGAAGGGATTGTTGTTAAAGAAATTTCACTTTTCCTTCAGTATTGTGAGCGAACTTCTCATTTTCTTACCCGCAGGGCCCTGAACAAGTGTTTGCGTGAATTTCAGTTCCATACCAACATAAGCAACAGTGATTATATCACGGTCCCTTGATGCAGATCTCTTGTATAGTTACTTCTACTAGTGAGTCAGCTGTACTGATTCTCCACCTCCCATTTGTCTTGGATGAATTTGTGCCTGAGAACAGTAACCTGTCAAGCCTTGTCCTACTTGCTCAGATGGTGCAGCTATGCTCATCTCCTGTAATGAGCATTGACTGCTTGAGGGATCTTGAATCTGTAGCGGCACACCACAATCAGATCTACATTGCATGTTACGGTGAATCTTGTTTCATTCCAGAGATGCACATGCTGGTGCACTTGGTGGATCACGTGAAAAAATTTGGTCGCATAAAACACCATTCGACTATGCATTGTGAGACCAAAAATGCTCTGCCCAAATCAAAAAAAGTACTTCAATTTCAAGAACCTGCCGTACTCTGTAAGTGAACTCTACCAAGTGCACACATCATTGAGTCTTTGGGATGGAGCTGGATGACCACGGCTTGGCTACTACGTGAAACAAGATGAATACTCATGATGAATCTGATACAAGATGAATCTGATGATTGCTTTACCCATGGCCTTGTTACACATACAGGCAGCACCGGAGTATCATCTGCATACCTAGGTGTTTACACTATGTACCTTGATTTGAATTCAGTGTTGACTTTCCTCAAGGCCATTAAGAGTCATATATGTGTATTGCCCTGCTGTTTTCCTTTTTTGGTATTTTATGGAGCTGTATCGCTAGCATATTCAATTTCCTGAACTATGTCAAAACTGCACCTGCCAGTAAATAAATAATTGTCGCATGCTGATGTCTGTTTTTCCTTGTAGGTGTGGGAATGTCCACGGTATGAGCTCCCTCATGTTTTCCCAAATGGTGCAACCGCTTCTTCATGGAGAGTCACTTGAAACAAAAGCAGAATGTGTCGTGCAACAGCAGCTCCAGGACGAGCTGATTGAATTCTTGAAGTATGTACCATTTTGTTCTTTTTGTTTTCTCCGCATATGGTGTAAAAGAATTCAGTTAAATGACAGATCATTTACAGAAAAAATTATCAATTCCCAAAAGTGTCTTGTGATTTCGTTACACATGACTAGGGCTAGGAAAATTAGGCACTGCAAACGATGGAATTAGACAGGCAATTGGGCCCTCAAGAACAGCAAAATGGGCAATAAAATACAAAAATAGGACTGTCAATCATCTGTGATGTACAGTGTGTGCCATACCACAAACGTTATGAATGCTACGCAATGAAGTACGATAAGCTTCCCGACTACGAAGATGGGTTGATGGTTCTGTGCATGTCTTTGACTTTGTTTGTGCTTCAGAATGCTCCACACAGGAAAAAAAAGGCTACAGTACCATACATGCTTTGACTGCTTGTATACGCATGCTGATGCGGCCTAGAACCCTGTGATACAGAGTGCTGCTTTTAACTTTCCACCCTCGGAGCTCTCGAAAGGCCAAGAGAGGCCAAATATTCGTATCAAATGTACATGAACCCCTTCTAGCAAACCAAAATACTTAAGGAGACGTAACGAAAAAAAAAAGAACAAACGGTGCAAACACGCAGAAACGAAAAGCAAAATGCAGCTCTCAGTATGAGCCTGAAAGGCGCACTCATCCTTGCACCTCAAAAAAGAAAGGTCGTTATCGCATCTAAAAATGTTAGAAAAGGCTACAATTCATCATACTTAATAAAAGAGCGAGCAACCCTGAAAATGTATGTAGGAATTTTTAGTCAAACGCCTAAAATTGTAGGCCCTACACAATGTTTTTTCCTGTTGCTGAACAGAAAAAAAAAAGTGCCAGCACCAGAAAGTTTTTGTTTCTTGCCGTACTTTTCGAAGCAACAGGGCACATGAATGTACGTCACCCAGGGAAAAAAGTTTGAAGTTAGTAAGAGTGTAGAACTAAGCTGCGACTCGAAGGGAAACCTACGTTTTCCAAAAGCAGTCGGTGTAATCAGAAGACACGCTCCCGTAAAAGGGGATAAGAAGTCTGGGGCTACAGGGCTGTTGTTGCATTCTTGTCTGGCTGACTACTGAAATTCTACTTCACACTTGGTATTTTTAATTTGCCAGAAAGTTGCAACAAATTTCAAATTCAATTTCAAAATAGCGGCTTCGAAGAATGATGTGGTATTTCAGGCATGTGACAATCGTGCCAAACGCTGTAGAACGAGTAAACAAGGGAATTGTTGCAGTGACTTCCTACCAAATTTAAGTCAGACATTTGGAACAGGAAGGTGGAAAAGAATAAGGTGCTCTAACCATAAGAATGGTTATGGCAAAAGGGCAAGGGCGTAGGCCAGCTGGTGCATGGTGAAAAAATTGGAACCCGAGAAAGGGACAGAGGAGGGACGACACGACACGTTCTCGAACACAGCTGTCGTGTCGTCCCTCCTCTGTCCCATTCTTGGGTTCCAATTTTTTCACCATGCACCAGCTGGCCTACGCCCTTGCCCTTTTGCCATAACCATAATTGTTTTTTACGTTTCGTCCTCTTCTGTCTGGCAACTGAACAATGAGCCAGATCCGAACCTCAACACCGGTTCAAATCGTTGGATGTGTATGCAAAATGCCAGTACAGTAAACCCACGTTATATTGAAGTAGACGGGACCGCAAAAAAAAATCGATATAAGCGGTATTTCGATAAAAGCGGAGACACTTCAAAAACAGTAAATCCAGACCCAGGAAAACGCAAAAATGCAATGTCATCGCGACAATATCTTATTGACGTGCAAAGAACGCAGTCCCCTGGGTTTGGCGCATATGCCAACCGCCGGCGAGGAGATGTTCGAGTTTCCGCAGGCATATCATCAGTTCATTGTTACCGCCACTGCATTCTGCCTTGTTGCGAATCAGACGCAAAATATTCCGTGTGTCCGCCGCTGTAGGTATTTCACGGGGTTCTTCTGACTCTTCGTCCCAAGTTCCGTCGTCGACGTCCGGATGACTCACGATAATATCCACAATTTGGCGTCCATCACAGGACTAACAACAGGAACGTTTGCGTCCGCCCTCGCGAATGTGCCAAAATCATCTTCCACTTCTTGACAAGCGGGTTGTAGCGGGGTAGTTGGTTGTTGAACATATTTGATTACAAATGCAGCAAGAGACGCGGACAGGTAGGTTAAACAATGACGACAGAAGACCCGCACTACTTCCATTAAATTTCTACTAGTTGCGAGTCAGCAGGTCTTCTGTCGTCATTGTTAAACGTACCTCTCCGCGTCTCCTGCTGCATTTGTAATCAAATATGTTCCACTTCTTGGCCTACAAGTCCTTGTCCTTCATGATTGTCGACGACGTTGACGCTACTACGTTGAACTCTTTGGTAATGATAGATTTCGGCTTGTCATCTTTTTCCACAGCGCGGATAAGCGCTACCTTTTGCTCAAGGGTTAAACACTTACGCGAAGCTATCGTGCGTGAAAGATCAACACGTAGCAAATGAACCACGCCAGCCACGCAAAACAAAACCATCCACAGGGGAACGGTGAATCATCTCACGTGCTAGGGGCACATGACCGGTCCCTCTCTTCCCTTTCTCCCACCCATGTCAACGAACCTTCCTCGTGCGTCCTACTTTCCCACTCTTCGCTGTACGGAAGGAAAAGAGGTTGCATGAGTGATTGTGTTTGGAGAAAATAAAGTAAAGACGGGTAATGCGGCTTTCGGGAATGGTTTGGGTGGCGACCAGCAGCCTACCGTCGGGCGTGCACTGCCTAATATGGGAGTAAGCTCTCGTCACACTTCGAATAATCTCGTTGTCAATACATGTAAGTGCACGGGCATTTCACCGTGCTGCGAATAAAGCGACTTCAATATAACGAAGGATTACTGTATGATTAAATGTACTGTGTTACTGATTGATTAGACGTTGTGCGTCTACACTTCTGCGTGAAGGCTTGCTCTGCGGTCTTCTGCATGAAAGCCTGCGTCAGTCAAGCAAACGGCAGCCATTGTGGGACATGTAATGGCAAGCTTAGTCCAAAATATTTGCACCAAACATTTTGTGTTAACAACATTGGCAGAAAAACTCGTCTTCTCAAGGACCATTTATTTCTGTTTTTCGTCATGGGAGAATGTATGGCAGTGTCATAGAAAGATAATTTGTGTCTCCAGACATCTTTTAGAGTGCCTTCCATTAGGAAAACAGAATGTTGAGTAACTTGCACTTCGCCACTTCCATGTGCTCAGTTTCAAAATTTATTTCTCGAATTAGTGAACATAATCTGATAATTGCTGAGGATGCATGGAAGATGCGGTTGCAGTATAAGGCACTCGGGCACAGACTAGCTGAAGCTTACCCGGACATAATCTGGCCGAAGCCAAAACCAGGCACAAAGGCAGAGAAGACAGCAAAGTACTGTTGGGTAAATATACAAGAGCTCGAAGTGATGTTGTGACAATCTCGTCAGACTGCTCATGATGGCTATTTACGTAGTTGATACAGCTGTTACGACTATTACGATTGTTAAGCTTCATTATGGGAGCTGCATAACTCTTATGTACCGTGTGATGATGCGACCCTTTCTTTCTTCTTTCTTTTATTTCTGTATTCACATGTTGGTAGATATTGTAGCTTTTCCTTACTGTTGCCATTTTGACGAAAAGCTAACTCCTAGAGCTGTGCATGTAGTATGGTGCTAGCTTGTTTGTAGAGGGATGCTGAGACGAGGAAAAGAAAGCAGGCAAGACGTTTTGTTTCACTTGGTTACCTTTCACTTTAGTCGTGCCGTTCCACTTCTGTTGTTAGGGTGCGGCCTGCAGATCAGTCATATAATTATACTATGAACAGGAGTCGGAACTCAAACTGAACCCGAACCGAAAACCGCTAGAAACTTATATTTTTTGCTGAACCGGAAGTGAACTGAACCAGGTTTTGTTTTTTCTCATGTTGAGCGAAACGATAACTGAACCGAAATAAATTTAGGCGGTTATCGCTTCACGAAATAGACTCAATGTGCATTGTGAAGATCGCAACTACGATAAACAGCGTCTATAAGTTAGCGAGGTCGCTGACTTTTGCCAGTATTACCTGTATGGGAAGAAGTACTCCCTTTCACTCTGTAGTACATCCTGTTGGATTAATGAGCAATTTAAATTTCAGAGTGTGTTTATTCAGCGACTCTCCCAAAAGCGAAAAATGCGAAGGCTGAGACGCGCTCAGAAGGAAAATGTGCGACATGCAGACAGCGTTGCAGGTGTTCCAGCTGAGACAGGGGACGGCATTGCGGAAAGCTTTGAATTCAGAGGATGCTCCCAACGAACTAAGGGTAAGCACTCACTCATGCAGCTTTTACATTTCGGCAGCTCTGGCTGAACTGCTCCATTTTGAGCCATATCGCGACACCTTGTACTGTGGGTGTCATTTTTTATTTTTCACAGAAGGCACAGTATGATATACTCATGCCATGTGAGCTTTTGTTTGTCTCAATGACACACCAGATAGCACAATTATTTATGTTGTGGCACGTTTTTACACACCGTACATTTTTTATTAGATTATTTCTGCTTACTGCCATTGTTTTCTTATCTTAAATTATTATTATTATTACATTGTGTTACATGGGTATTATGATATTCCTGCAGTCATCACAACATTCTAGTCCGCCTTCATCTTGCAGGCTTTAGAACAACTTGGAGGGATTGTACATCTTGATTTGCTCAAGCTAACCTTCCATGTTAGGCAATTTGAACATCCTGAGAGACTCCCAGTTTACTTCCTTAATGAGGAAGTTGTAAGTCCTGCAACTTGGTGCAAACTGTTGTATGTTTAGTTGCCCCTTAACTCCAGTCTTACCTTTTGAACCCCTTTTTGCAGCTTCTCTTTGAAGCAGAACTGAGATTTGGCATACCAGCAGACGAAATGCTGAAGAGGCTAGAGCACGTGCGACAGGTATGCAGAAATCTCCATGGTGAGGCAACGTTTGCAGATATTCACAGTTTCTTACGCTCAAAGAAGTCAAAGGCAGCATTGGTCACACTTGTGAATACACATTTCCCATTTGTGTCAGAGGCGGAGCCTTTTCCAAAAATAAAGATAAGCATACTGCAGAGCTGTGCCGTGATTAATTACAACTATCTAAGTTACCACAGATAATTTCGTTTGATGCAGTAGACCACACTGAGTGCTATCAAAACAGTGTTACTTTTAAGTTACTTTTTCGTGTAGCTTACGGTACTGTAATTACTCGCAAATTGTTTCAGCATTATTTTGAAGTCATGCTCTAAGTGTTGTAAGTTGATTACACTGAGTGAAGAAAAAACGGGTAGGAACACTTTATTACAATTAAGATGAACAAGGCTTTCGTGCAGAGTCTGCACTTCATCAGGTTAAAGAGTAGCCGTACAACCGGACGTATATATACCAGTAGAAAGGGAGGGAGAAAGGGAAATAGACAAGCAAAAACACAACCGAAGACACTTATCTAGCTGAGGGAGTTGAAAAAACAATAAGTAAAATAAGTAGCAGACCGGACAAGACCAAAAAATATAGCCCAGGGTCATGTGTCACAGACACATAACAGGGGAAAGTTCACAGCGCGGACAGCCGAAAAACGCAAGGCGACCCTTCCGATGTTCCCTGTAACAAGGAGTTTCGAGGAAGGCTCAAGGTCGCTCCGCGGTCCCCAGCCGGCCGCGCTGCCACCCCGCCGGCGAACACATCCACCCCCAACAACCACACTTCCTGGATAACGGAAGGACGACACACTTGAAGCATAATTAAAAGTTGAACAACTGTAACGGGCCAGCGTATATGTTTAACCCGTGTGGCTGAAGGGAGCAAAATTTAGAGATCAGGTAGGATTCGCGATTTTCTCGTTTTATGTCATTTGTATATCCGGATTCAAGGAGTACAATTGATAGATGAGTATTAAAGTCATGTCCCGATGCATTAAAGTGTACAGAGACAGGGGTGGGGCGATTATTAATTATGTCAGATTTGTGGCCATAAAATCTTTCTCGCATGGAATTTGATGTTTCACCAATATATTGGACGTTGCATTTTTTGCACATAATCAAATAGCATAAATTAAATGAATTGCAATGTAAAGAGTGTCGTATCTTGAATGTGAAGGAATTAGCGTTACTAGAGATAGATGTACATGGGTTTATGAAATGACATGTTTGACAACGTGTTTTATTGCAAGGAGAGCAACCGGGTTGCTGTCGCACTAAGCGGGAGGATGTGAGGATGTTGCGAATACTGCGAGATCTGCGGAAAGTTACAACTGGAGCAGTTGGGAAAATATCTTTAAGTTTTTCATCGCTGTGCAATATCTTCAGATGACGTTCAAAAATGGATCTAGCGTTGTTCAATGTTTTGTTGTTGACGGTGACGAAAGCGATATCATCGCGCTGTTTTATAGGCTGATGGGAGAGCAATGTATCTCTCTGCAAAAAACTACATTTTAATCGAGCGTTCTCTATCAGTTTTGGCGGATAATTGCGTTTCTGAAAGTCAACTGACATTTCTCTAGCGCGTTCAAGAAAATCATTGTCGTTAGAGCATATGCGCTTAAGGCGTGTAAATTGGCCGTACGGTATATTCCTTTTTTGGAAATTTGGGTGATGGCTTTGGAAGTGTAGGTATTGACGTTTATCAGTTGGCTTCTTGTAGAGGTCGGTAATAAGTTTCCCAGATTGTGTAGATATATTAACGTCGAGGAAATTTACCGAGGTATTAGAATGGTTACAAGAGAATTTGATTGTATCGTGAACCGAGTTAAAATGTTCAAAAAACGAGCGCAGCGAATCTTCATCGCTAGACCAAATAACAAAAATGTCATCGATGTATCTAAGAAAAACTAGAGGTTTCGTCAGAAAAGAGTCCAGTGCTTTCTGTTCGAATTGCCCCATAAAAATATTTGCATAGTTCGGGGATACACGTGATCCCATAGCTGCACCTTGCACTTGGACAAAATGGTTGTCATTAAAAGTAAAGTTATTATATTGGAAAACGAGTTGAAGAAGGTGAATAATGGCGGAAGTTTGGAGGATCTCAGAAGGGAAGGAAGAGAGGTAAGATTCCACGGCGCCAAGACCTTCGTCATGTGGTATATTTGTGTATAGCGATGCAACGTCCATGGTAACGAGAGTGATGTTACTAAAATCCATAAATTGGTCGTTTAACGAGTTAATTTTGACTAGGAAATCATTGGTGTCCTTGACGTATGATGGAAGAAGCAACGGAATGTGTTTTATGCAGTGGTCAACAAGAAGGGATATGTTTTCAGTCGGTGTGTTGATGCCTGAAATTATCGGTCAGCCAGGGTTGTTCTCTTTATGTACTTTGATGAGGAGGTAGAAGGAACCAGGTGTGGAGTTCTTTGGTTTGATGAAGTCTGCAATGTTGCGTGGAATCAGGTTTTTGTCAAGGAGCTCGGTAATACTTTTGTTGATAATTTTACAAAACGATGCCGTAGGGTCATGATCAAGGGGTCTGTAAAACGAAGGGTTAACCAGGTGCTTGTTAGCCTCACTAATGTAGTCTGAGGTATTCATAACAACGATGCCGCCGCCTTTATCAGCGGGCCTAATAATGATATCATTCCGAGATTTAAGATTTTTCAATGCAATTCTTTCTGATTTTGACAAATTGCAACTTATGTTGTTACTTGAAGACGTTAGTGTGCGTTTCATGTCATTAAAGACTGCTTTGATGTAATTATCAATTTGATGGCTAGTTTTGGAAGGGTCCGGGGTCCAAATGGAAGGTTTTTTGAAAAGAGGTCGACCTATCTGTTCGTTACCGTGAAAAAATGTTCGTAGGTGCATTCTTTTGCCTAAATTTTGTAGATCGTTAAGAATATCAAACTCATCAATTGTTGGCGGGGTAGGGACGAAGCTTAATCCTTTAGAGAGTACATTGATTTCTGTTTGGTCTAAAGTGGAGCTAGACAGATTGAACACAACATCCTTAGCGTTGGCAATAGGAGCGGATGGAGATTCAGACAATACACTCGATATGTTAATATTGCTGATATTTGTTAGACTAATGTGGTCACGTTGGGCTTTCTTATGCTTAACATGTTGTAATTCAGACAATTTGTGGGATGCGAACAATTCAAGTGCTTCAATCTCGCTGGCTGTTAGGGAATGAGCAAGTTGTCGAAGCTGGTTGTCAATATCCTTAATTTTTAGGGAACTCTCTGATCGCAGAATTCTGATTAGGTCTATAGACGCACGTGTCAAAGTATCACACCATCTTCTAGAGCTACGAGGGGAATGGAAATCAAACGTAGCGAACAGTTGAAGCCTTAGACCTCTGGGAACAACTTTTTGCGCAATGCAATCTGAGTAGAAATGGAAATGTGACATAAACCTAGCCTTTTTATCAAACAACTTACGGGCCTTGAGAAACACAGAAGACGCGGTACAGTCCGGTGGTTGTCAGCAAGAGTCTGTCTTACGCTTCTTTTGATGCTTGCGTTGTTTGTTGGTCCTCACGGTCGAGGCATAAGTAACAGGGGTAGCGGAATAGACAGTCCGCTGCGGGATTGCAGTCTTCGGCCTGGAAGTTGAGTCGATCGAAGCTGTGGACGAGGCCACGGAAGAGTCTCGTGGTGCGAAGTTAGTGGATCGTAGAGGGGGGTGACGCTTACGTGAACGACGAGAGGAAACGGCGCTTGCTGACGCCGAGGATACAGGTGGACTAGGATGGGCGGGTGTGTGTGTGACCTGGGTCACATGTGCCGAAGAGGTGGAAGACTGGTCCAATGGTGGGAAATCCTGGGGATTAACGTTAAAAGATGGAGTGTTCTTTACGGGGAAAGATGCAGGCGGGAAGTGCAGCCTAATGCAACTTCTGTAGTGGGAAGCGAGGACTTTGGCTCCTTGAAAGTTGAGGTGATGGCCATCCAAAGCGAGGAATTCAAACGGGCACTGCTCAAAACGGTTATGGCGGATAGACCCAATCCGTTCGTTCACGATTGAAAGGTACCAGAAGTGTTGGTTAATTAGTCTAATCTTGAGGTTGGTCTCTCCGATGAAAGCTCGTTGGTCCACGGGGACGTACATGGAGGGAAGACGAGGCGGGATACTTGACAAGACCACAAAAACATGTGGGCGGGAAGAATGAATGTGAGACAAGAGCACGTCGAAGCGTTCCAAACACGTGAAGATCGAGGTATCACCAACATCAATAGATCCTACTTGAGGAAAAATTACATCCACGTCTTCGGGAAGATCACTGATGACGCAGATGAAATCCAAAATCTTGCCGCCAGGAACTGGTTTGATGAGAATCTCGCTGTTACGTAGAAACATAGGTACCAACTTGATTAACGAGTTACCAATAATGGCAATACGAGGACGGTGTTCCACGCCGTTTGGACTTGACATGGTGCGTAGATAACAATATAGTACAAAGTAAAAAGCAACGCCAAAGTCCAATTAACTGTGATTACACTGAGTGAAGAAAAAACGGGTAGGAACACTTTATTACAATTAAGATTAACAGGGCTTTTGTGCAGAGTCTGCACTTCATCAGGTTAAAGAGTAGCCGTACAACCGGACGTATATATACCAGTAGAAAGGGAGGGAGAAAGGGAAATAGACAAGCAAAAACACAACCGAAGACACTTATCTAGCTGAGGGAGTTGAAAAAACAATAAGTAAAATAAGTAGCAGACCGGACAAGACCAAAAAATATAGCCCAGGGTCATGTGTCACAGACACATAACAGGGGAAAGTTCACAGCGGACCCCGGACCCTTCCAAAACTAGCCATCAAATTGATAATTACATCAAAGCAGTCTTTAATGACATGAAACGCACACTAACGTCTTCAAGTAACAACATAAGTTGCAATTTGTCAAAATCAGAAAGAATTGCATTGAAAAATCTTAAATCTCGGAATGATATCATTATTAGGCCCGCTGATAAAGGCGGCGGCATCGTTGTTATACCTCAGACTACATTAGTGAGGCTAACAAGCACCTGGTTAACCCTTCGTTTTACAGACCCCTTGATCATGACCCTACGGCATCGTTTTGTAAAATTATCAACAAAAGTATTACCGAGCTCCTTGACAAAAACCTGATTCCACGCAACATTGCAGACTTCATCAAACCAAAGAACTCCACACCTGGTTCCTTCTACCTCCTCATCAAAGTACATAAAGAGAACAACCCTGGCCGACCGATAATTTCAGGCATCAACACACCGACTGAAAACATATCCCTTCTTGTTGACCACTGCATAAAACACATTCCGTTGCTTCTTCCATCATACGTCAAGGACACCAATGATTTCCTAGTCAAAATTAACTCGTTAAACGACCAATTTATGGATTTTAGTAACATGACTCTCGTTACCATGGACGTTGCATCGCTAAACACCAATATACCACATGACGAAGATCTTGGCGCCGTGGAATCTTACCTCTCTTCCTTCCCTTCTGAGATCCTCCAAACTTCCGCCATTATTCACCTTCTTCAACTCGTTCTCCAATATAATAACTTTACTTTTAATGACAACCATTTTGTCCAAGTGCAAGGTGCAGCTATGGGATCACGTGTATCCCCGAACTATGCAAATATTTTTATGGGGCAATTCGAACAGAAAGCACTGGACTCTTTTCCGACGAAACCTCTAGTTTTTCTTAGATACATCGATGACATTTTTGTTATTTGGTCTAGCGATGAAGATTCGCTGCGCTCGTTTTTTGAACATTTTAACTCGGTTCACGATACAATCAAATTCTCTTGTAACCATTCTAATACCTCGGTAAATTTCCTCGACGTTAATATATCTATACAATCTGGGAAACTTATTACCGACCTCTACAAGAAGCCAACTGATAAACGTCAATACCTACACTTCCAAAGCCATCACCCAAATTTCCAAAAAAGGAATATACCGTACGGCCAATTTACACGCCTTAAGCGCATATGCTCTAACGACAATGATTTTCTTGAACGCGCTAGAGAAATGTCAGTTGACTTTCAGAAACGCAATTATCCGCCAAAACTGATAGAGAACGCTCGATTAAAATGTAGTTTTTTGCAGAGAGATAAATTGCTCTCCCATCAGCCTATAAAACAGCGCGATGATATCGCTTTCGTCACCGTCTACAACAAAACATTGAACAACGCTAGATCTATTTTTGAACGTCATCTGAACATATTGCACAGCGATGAAAAACTTAAAGATATTTTCCCAACTGCTCCAGTTGTAACTTTCCGCAGATCTCGCAGTATTCGCAACATCCTCACATCATCCCGCTTAGTGCGACAGCAACCCGGTTGCTCTCCTTGCAATAAAACACGTTGTCAAACATGTCATTTCATAAACCCATGTACATCTATCTCTAGTAACGCTAATTCCTTCACATTCAAGATACGACACTCTTTACATTGCAATTCATTTAATTTATGCTATTTGATTATGTGCAAAAAATGCAACGTCCAATATATTGGTGAAACATCAAATTCCGTGCGAGAAAGATTTTATGGCCACAAATCTGACATAATTAATAATCGCCCCACCCCTGTCTCTGTACACTTTAATGCATCGGGACATGACTTTAATACTCATCTATCAATTGTACTCCTTGAATCCGGATATACAAATGACATAAAACGAGAAAATCGCGAATCCTACCTGATCTCTAAATTTTGCTCCCTTCAGCCACACGGGTTAAACATATACGCTGGCCCGTTACAGTTGTTCAACTTTTAATTATGCTTCAAGTGTGCCGTCCTTCCGTTATCCAGGAAGTGTGGTTGTTGGGGGTGGATGTGTTCGCCGGCGGGGTGGCAGCGCGACCGGCTGGGGACCGCGGAGCGACCTTGAGCCTTCCTCGAAACTCCTTGTTACAGGGAACATCGGAAGGGTCGCCTTGCGTTTTTTCGGCTGTCCGCGCTGTGAACTTTCCCCTGTTATGTGTCTGTGACACATGACCCTGGGCTATATTTTTTGGTCTTGTCCGGTCTGCTACTTATTTTACTTATTGTTTTTTCAACTCCCTCAGCTAGATAAGTGTCTTCGGTTGTGTTTTTGCTTGTCTATTTCCCTTTCTCCCTCCCTTTCTACTGGTATATATACGTCCGGTTGTACGGCTACTCTTTAACCTGATGAAGTGCAGACTCTGCACGAAAGCCTTGTTCATCTTAATTGTAATAAAGTGTTCCTACCCGTTTTTTCTTCACTCAGTGTAATCACAGTTAATTGGACTTTGGCGTTGCTTTTTACTTTGTACTATATTGTTGTAAGTTGCATTGAACATCTCTGTGAGCACATGGCACCTGTAGTTGCTCTTTATTGTCAACAGAGTACATGTACGTTGCCCTTTTTGCCCATCTAATCAATATTTACGCTTGAATGGGTAGCTCAGTCACAATTGATAAGTAACAGTAAGTGTAACTTAGTTACACTGTGGTTTCAGTAAGTGTAGCTCAATTACATTTTGCAAGAATCATGATAGGTGATTGAGCTGCTTGACACGCATGTTCTTGGGTCTTAGTAAGCACTGTGAGTGTTGTTCCGCCGTCATTCCACCAAGGCTGGTGAGATAGTCAAAGCAAGCACGAGGGTAAGTTGCCTTGCTTAATGCTCGAATTGCACTTAAATAGTTAACTCCATTAACATGCATGGAACATAGTTGTAATCTCTAGACATCTGTTGTGCTACTAGTTTGCATGCAACGGGTAGCCTTACGGTATCACACTGAGATGATGATGTAAACGGTTTGGCTGAACAATAATGTTTCCCCTTATTTATTTAACAGGGGGACCCTCCAGAGGGACATGTCCCCGGACCCAAGGTTTTCTTTGGGACAAGGAAACAGATAGTGAGAAGGAAGGAGTTTGTCACCTTAAGCGATAGTTGCAGCGTTGAGAAAGCTCTTGTGCTTGTTTTACGTATCTACTACATAAATGACCTCGACTATCGCTGTGCATTTGGCCAAACGCTTGACTTGATCCAAACTGTGTTGGTTAAACAGTCACCCTTCCAGCGTTACCTGCACACACACCGCCTGTCCGAGCTCATCAAGGCTCTCTAAAAGCTATTGCTGAAGACGAGAAAGCAAGTTAAAAGAAGCAAGGTGGCTTCCCATGATTTCACTGTACCAGCTGTTGCACAGAAATCTCCGAGATGTGTAACCTAAAGACTGTTGGAGTTGGTCAATAAATTATTCCCATGTCATTTTTCTACTAAGTTTTTTTTGACGTGCCTGCCAAGTTGTTTAGTATGGAAATGATTTGGAGGTGCTTCGCAGGCAGCACAATGCACTGAAAGTCGAATGCAATGGGGGTGGATGGTGTGTGTCTTATCAACGTTCTTTAGTTTCACGGGTTTGTTCATGGCCTTCCACCCACCCGTCCACCCCTACTGCTCTCGACTTTCAGCACATTGTGCTGCTTGGGTTATTACATTGATAATAATTCTAATTTTTATTGTATACAATCTACGGCTTATGCAAAACTATCTAATTGACGAGAAACAACTGTTACCACATAAGGAAAAACAAGAAAATTTATTTGTGTAATCAACACGTTTGACCTTGTTAATTTAATGCTTGTTTCTCCACCCAGCCTCCCCTATTGTGCTTGGCCCCTGCTTGGCTCGCCTAGAACACAAAATTGGAGGCTGGATGAAGGAACAAACCGGAGCCTTGCTGCCCTGCAAAAGGAAACCTGTGAATTACCGGAGAAAATCAACTGACAATGCAGTTTTCTTAATGTCTCGATACCATAAGATGCATGCATTTTTGGATTGAGTGTAGACCTGAAGCCGTCTGATGCATACTTTGACAGTTAGAATCATTGTGTAATTATTAGCAGAAACAAATGAGCCTTATCTGGCACTAAAGATGGTCGGTCCCAGAGGTGCCCACCCAGAAAAAAAATCAATTGTTAGCTTTACCTACCTACAAAGTGTCAGTCAGAGTGATTGCACCAAAGCATGTCATGATATGTCATTATGGTCAACTTTAGTACCCTATTTATGTTTGTATGTTTGTGAACCTCCTGTGACATGCCTAGAACAACTTTTGGCATCAGGGTTTCCTTGAGGTACTGTGGAAAATGGTTTTCAAAATGTGCATAAAATAAAAACAAAAATACCCAATCTTCCATGAACAGATGGACATTTTACTCGCAGCAGTTAGTATAACTT
Source organism: Ornithodoros turicata (assembly GCF_037126465.1). Lineage (NCBI taxonomy): Eukaryota > Metazoa > Arthropoda > Arachnida > Ixodida > Argasidae > Ornithodoros > Ornithodoros turicata. The sequence goes on along the minus strand of NW_026999372.1, from coordinate 56,780 downwards.
GGTACTCTTCTCTGGCATTCATAAACTTGCATCGAAATTATGAGAATAGTGTGAATCCCACCTTCTTTTTTCTTCTTCTTGGGTTGCCTTTAAATGCTTTACAGGAAAAGGAAGTGAAGTTGTTAATGGAGAGTTTTCTTCCTTTTATTTAATATTGTTGGTATAATTTTCAAACTTGTTAAGTATTTGAGAATCTCCTTGAATTGTTTGGGAAGATGTTAAGCGTTTCTCCCCTGAGGATACATATAAATATTTTGGAAAATGTGTATGAGCAGGGCTGGAAACCGTCATTTTTTGGGGTTCGGTTCAAGGTTATCGGTTCGGGTATGGGTTCAGCAAAACCAAAATAACGGTTTGAACCGATACTAAGGGGTTCGAACCGCTTTACGTGTGCTGTGCTAATCAGTGGACCACATGTGAGAGTTATTGTCAGGTTCCCACGATGGCTTGCTCCTCCTCCTTCCTCTGACGCCCTCGCGTCTACACTTCATAGGTACAAAGAACCATGCAGTTCACAACGGGTACTACTGCACCAAAAAAGTGCTGGGAAATGGCGTACAGCTAGCATACCATTGAACTCAGTTGCAAAAGGCTATTGTCAATTTCTAAAGAAAAAATATAGAGGCAGAGAAGAAAGCGGCCACATGGCCCAGAGTCCCATGCACAGACTGACACCTTGCCCTCCGTTCAAAAGAGGGTGACCCTCCTGTGTTTCCTTCCTCTATGGTCTGGGTCTGAAGCACTCGCCAGCCTCTTTCCCGAAGGTGCTAGAGGTCTGCGTTGCTTGCGGACTTTACTCTACGAACTATTAAAACTTACGTCGCTTTCACACTGGGACGCTGAGTGAACACAAGTAGCCCAGGCAGCTATGCAAAATGTTGCTGTCGTGTAGCACATCTTTTTTACCTTTCCCGTCTTTTTTTTTTACAAAAATGTATAGGGATGTCGTGAACCTTTTTGGAGGTGAGGCTGTAGGAGGTGCATGGACTCACCACTTCTTGGTTCATCAATGTGTCCGCTCTATGGATTCGCCAATATTCTGAGCCACGTCAGGAGCTGGTGCGATGCAGTCCAGTGGGAAGGTATTGGAGTTTTCGCTATCTATAGAAGCGGTTACCGCATAATAGTTTTTTTGGTTCAGTTCCGGTTCGTTCAATGGGAGCGAAAAAATTTTTATGGTTCGGTTCGGCAAAAAATAATGGTTTTCTGTGGTTTTCGGTTAAGATTCAGTTCCGATTTCGACTCCTGTGTATGAGAGCTGTCTCAAGACATTTTCACAGGTGTGCCTTTTGCAGTTGTACTGTCTCCCAATCTGCACAGTGTATTGCCGTGAATGGTACTTCGCCTCGCGATATTTTTCATTGCATGTCATGGTAACCTTCAGTCAGCATAAATTGCACGCAAGTGTTCGCCGTTTCTGCGGCAATCCTAGAAATCGCCTCATCATGAAGTTTTGTCGTATGTCCCATGTGGGTTGATTCTTGTGAAAAACCATGATGTTTTCTTTATTTTTTCGTAAATTGTGCAGAATGTGGCTTGCGGCCACTATTTTTTGTGTACGGCCACCCACAGCACAGAGATAACATATGTCAGCATCAGGGGCAGTCATATACTGCCTGTACGGCATACTCCTGCTGCTGCCTTTGTTGGCGCGTACTACATTGCTCCTCAAGTGAGGTGTGACATGGCAACGAGTAATCTTGCGCAGCGCTCTTGCCTTTCGCTGCTTTCACGTTTTCTTGCCCGTTAACTGTGTCTGCGTTGCAATCTTTCCTTTTAGTGGGATGACGACGGTGGTTTTGAGTAGATTTAATGCTTAGGTAGGTCGTATTTGTGAGGCATTGAACGACGTTTTACTTGTATTTAAACACCTTAGTATGTTCTGTTGTGGACATTGGTGGGCGCATTGCAAATGGCGGCAGGAGAGGATGGGCTACATCAGTGAAGCGACGGTGTACATCACAAGTGAGGTTAATGGTATTCTTTCATTCCAGATGAACGTGGGACTGTATTGGTTGCAAGTGCGTGAGTTACAAAATGAGGTACTGTAATAGCTTTCACGTTGGAAGAGCGCCAGCCTGATATTAACTTCGGTTTCTTTGCAGATAGTTCCCTGTCACAACGGTCACACATGCGAGTCCGTTCGTCGACCAATTCGGGTGAGGATCTGTCCTGTTCGTCAGGATGAACTTGATTCAGCTTTGCGCAGACTGCCTGTTCGAAGTTTCGAGGAATGTGTGGGCGTGCGAGGACTAGCGGATTACCGGATTATTAGTGTCCGTGCAATGTGTGCTCCATATATGTTTTTTTTTAATTCCGTGTTAGCGCCGCGAAGCAACTGTGGCTATGAGCGGCGTACAGACGTGGACAGATGGAGAGAGGATAGCAGGAAGGAATGGGGGACAGAGGGGTTAGTATGCGTCCTGGGCCGACTTCAAGGGGAACTGTGCCGACATTCGTGTGGAAAGTCTTCGGAAAACCCAGGGAAAACCTCGAGGATTCGAACCGAAGGATTCGAACCCGTGTCTCCTCCCAGTCTCGGCGTGGAAATCGGCCACCCTAACCACTATGCCACGGGAGCTGGTGCTCCATATATGTGAACGTCGGAGTTAAGTGAACCGTGTACCCTTTCCATTCGGCAAATGATGACGTACTGGATGTCCATTTACAGGTACGTGCATACCAATAAAATTTAGTGTTACATGTTTGATGTTCTTGGTGCATTTTCATTCCTTTTCTCTTTTATTTTATTTCATTTTTTTTGCCAATTTTGGAGCCCATCATACTGGGCTCCTGTATTAGGGGGTACGGGTAACGCTTCAAGCGGCAGGGGCACTGTGGCTCCTGGTGACAGCAGGGATGCCGTACCAGTTACTTCAGGGGGCACGGAGTACCTACAGCTTTCGCAGGCACCGCGGGGCTCTTGAAGTCATCTGGCACATTTTTTAAAAATTGTGCCAGTTGATCAGAGGGCACACATCCGTCACTGGGTTTAGAGTGTACACGTGTTCGCCCCATAGTTGTGCTGCAAATTCTGGTCTTTGACATAAAAAGATAATATCGTATTAGATCGTTATCGTAATCGTTATCGTATATTATCGTAAGATATTTATGCGAAGGCCATTCGGAGGCGACAAAGTTTCATGAATCCGGTTTGTCGTATTAACGACGTTCGACTGTATGTGCATGTAGTGTATGATGCCTGAGACGAAGACCTTTGAAAAGCTCGAGCTTTTTCTTGCATTCTTGAGGGTATGTATACCGGGCATAACAATTTTTTTTACAACGACATTTCTCAAGGCATCTAAAATTCGTATTTGGAAGTCGCGCAAGCGCAAACTCGTCGATCTCTTCGAAACCGTTTTCAAAGATGTTAGATTTTTTTCTTCGAACCTGCGCGAATTCGAACCGCGGCCTTTCACGACATGCTCTGACCAACCAGTATCGTGTAGGGTTCTTCATTTTCGGATTAAACTTGATGTTTCACGATATTTGCACCCCGAACCTTTTTTTCTTCTTCTGAGATTCGGGCATAACCCGATTTCTCTCCGAATTCCGCGAGGTCTCTCAGCCTCGTATACCTTCTCAGTGAGTCACGAAAGGGATGAATCACATTATCAACCTTGTTTCCCAAGAAAACACCTGAATATGTTCCTGCCAGTCACCTGCTAAGTATTACCGGGTGCTCTTTTTGGACCCCTCTTGCAATGGCGAGGTTCAGCCCTGCAATTGTATTGGCAGCTTGACTCGCGCGATTTTACTTTCACCCGCACATTCCCGACACGTGACAGAGCACGCCCGATACTTTCCCGAATCTCTTTTCTAAAAAAATCACCCAATTTTTATCCCCTCCCCAGAATTTCAAAAATATTAGAACCCGAAAACGAAGAACACTGCGCGGTACGACACCGGCGCTTGTCAGTCTCGGCTTATTTGCGTATTGTAGCAAAATTCGACGATGGATATTTAAACTCGCACACTCGTTTCAAGGTTATTTAAATGGAATGACCTTCAACGAGGATGGTCTTCTATTCCGTGATCTCGCTTTCGGCCGAAATCCCACCTTTAAAGAGTTTGTCGATTAATTTTACGCAATCAGTTATTACTAGACATCAGATTCCTAGGCAAACGCATCTTCTCTCTCTCACTGCTCTCGTGTGGTTCGTTCCAATACGCAATATCAATTCAGGAGCACGAATTCGGTGCTGGGAACCTCCTGTATCGACTTGACAGTAGCTATAAATGCACGTGTCATAGTTGGAACTTAAGAACAACGATTTATCAGCCGCACTGCCCCCCCCCCCCGGTTATGAAACTCCCCCATATCAATCTTCATCATAAGTAGAGTCACCATAGCTTTAAAGCTTCGTATGTTGTAGTCCAGCGATTCGAGTCACACAATTCCGCATTATTCTTTTAAACGCTTTTTTTAACCGTTGGGCTTTCAAAACAGTTTTTTTTTTCAAACAGCCGGCAAAGGCAACACCAAAAGACACTGACGAAGGCAGGAAATGATGCAAGTCTTGGGCCACACGCCGTATACACCATCTATGGCCATATGAAGCACTGTGTGGCCGGGGATTTTGTGCAGAATTCATTCTGAAAAATGGAGGAACGGTGTTCAAAAAAAGAAAAAAATTACAAGATTCACTGAAACCGCACCTGCCAATGCAACTCCTGAATCATCTTCATGGAATAAAGTTATTACTGCATATTTTGCAACATATTCTTGCATCAAGTATGTTCTTTAGAATGACTGTCTGGATTGTGCAGCTTCCGATAATGCTACATTTGATGCTTCTAAGCTTTTTTCTGATTAACGTCTGAAGCAACCTTGACAAATACATGGATAACTGCACTGTTCAAGTTACATATTTAACCCTTGGACACTGCATGCACATCCACAGAATGGACAGTGGAGAGTCTATGGCAGTTCTCATGCACAGTCTGCTTCATCTCAAGTGTCTTTAGATGCAAATGACATTCGACCCGAATGCAATATTTTAAATTCAGTATTTTACTGCCTCGTTCACTCGACACTTCGGTCTGCAGTACACTTCAGATGTTGACACAATATTGCACAAAGCAGGGATGAGTTCCAGGGAGCACACGTGACAGACTGTACCGTTATGAGAAGATGACACAAAGCATTGAACGTCGTGCAGCCATGTTCCGTGAATCACTGTCGAATATAATCAGACAGGCAACATGGGCACTCTTCAATGATTACATGAGAGGAATTTTAGGAAGAAGCTGCTTAATAAAAAAAAACGTTATTCCAATGACATCAACACCAGAACACATCTTGACACAAATGAGAGCCTCAGTACGTTCACACAGACGTAATCCGTAAGTGTTCCACCCTTATTTAGAGTGCACTCTCAGGTGACGCTGTAGATGATGATTCCGTTTAAATGCACACCGACAGACAGAGCACGGGTAGTTCCTCTGGCACTCGTGAACTGCTTCCGAATGTCTGTCCAGGGAGGCCTTCTGCGAAAATCCCCTGAAACACACTTGGCAAACATAAGGTCTCTCTCCAGTGTGAATTCTCTTGTGCATTTTCAGATTAGCCGTGTAATCACTGGAGTAGGCACAGAAGCTGCATCGGTGCCTCTTTGGAGCTTCGCCAAGTACGGGGCTGCGGTCAGAGCGGTTCACACCTGCGACAGTAAGAACGAATGTGATGAAGTATGGCGGCCAACACTCATACATTATGCCAACGAATACATTGCACAGTAACGACGAATACAAGTAGGGAGACAAGGCAGGAGCAACGCCACCGAGACAGTGCGAGCCTGCCTACTCGTCGACATGACGTAACAACTAAGCGTCAGCCAATGAGGATTGTGTTTTCAACGGCCGCAGCCAATCACGAACGTGCTTTCAGCGGTCGTAGCCATAGAAACGAGCCCCGTCAGCCGCACGGGCAGTCACTGTCGTCTGCGACTAATGAACGTCCCCGCGTACTAAACAGGAAGACAAAATAAAGTCCAAAACGGTCCATATTTTTCTCGAGGCTCCCTTTCTGGAAGGCATGTTGCACTTGTCGACAGGTTCAAATTTTCGGAAGCTGGCTGTTTGAGTGAGTTTCAAAGTTGGTTGTTTCATTTGCAGGTTCTTGAATTCGCAGTGTGACGAATTGCGGTAGCAGACGAATTCCGACTATGTGTCCACCTAGCGAGTGAGGAAGAGGAGGCATTAACCAGGCCTTCTGCGTCTAGATGGCGTTGGTTGGGGCAACAGTGGCGAACTATATGGCTACATATTGCGCAATATCTGCTCCACAATCCCGTTCCTCTTCCAGGGGACAGAAGAAGCAGGTACCGAGCTACAGCAAACACCAGACAAGTAGCCGTACCATCAGACAAAGGGTAGCTTCCCAAGAGAAACCCCAGACGAACAAATGCAGCAGAAATGCAGAAATCGTTACGTTCACACTTGCGAATATGTCTACAGAGTTCGTGGTTTTCGGGTTAAACCCGATTTTTCACGATAGTTCGCTCCTGACGAAATTTTCAAGAACTGAAGTGGAACCCAATATCTACCCCGAAATCCTTGCGGTCCTTAAACTCATCATTCTCGGTAAACTGTCAGAAAAGCACATCATAATATCAGCCAAGACAGCTATTTGAGGCAACCTATTTGTCCTCCTTTTATGATCCCGCCCTGCAGGAGAGAAAGGGCAAGCTTTTGTGGAGCTCGCACAAGCGTTTGAATACCGCAGTCATTCACTGCCCCAATTCCGAGCAGAACTGTGAAGATTATTGTTTCTTCTCGCAGTGTCACAGCAGTGACTTGCCTTCCTGTGCACTTCATTTCACTCGAAGATTCCCCGACGACTTATCAAACAGAGATCATAGCGCGCGATTTCTCCCTGAAATCTCGTGCGTAAAGAGCACCCGATTCGTCCCCAAACGAATTTAAAGAAAATCATCAAACTGGAAAACGAAGATGAATGCGTTGTATCTTGCGTACGTCCGTTTCCCGTGAAACCCATTATTTGAATTCAATTTCAAGCTGAGTGTATTGCAATTGCTCGGCTCTTGGGGCCTTTTTTGGCAGGTGCCTTTCTTGGGGAGGGAAGAAAGACTAACTGTAGCACCTTCCCCGTAGAAATGCCACAATAACTTCGACGCATTAAGAGGGCAGGTATACTAAACAAAAATTTTGTCTCGAATGTGCAGGATTCAAGATTATACGCGTTATTATCAACCTCGAGATCACATACCCTTGCGCACTCAAGCAGCATTTCATATAGTGGATAGCAGTTGTACCACTCCCCACTTATTTTTGCTACAATGTATGCTATTGTAACTATGTAGTTGCATGTTTGTTTTCTTGCTCCTTTTTTGTGTATTCCTCTGTATTTTTGTGTTTTAATTTTTGGTATATGTCTAAATTTAGTTTATGCGGTACTCGCAATCGTTAGTTTTTGCTTCCTCTCATGCTATGCGTGCAGCTCCAGCTATTTTCTCCATAATTTAGATGCAAATGGCGTTCAGTTTGAATGCAATATTTTTAATTCAGTATTTTACTGACCGGTTCATTAGAGGCTTAGTGTACCCGGACGTATCCGGAAGTACCCGGAGGTAAACTTGAGATGCTGACACAAAATTGCGCGCACAAAGCGGGGATGAGATCGAGTGAGCGCACGTGACAAGCAGTAATGTAAAAACGATTACACAAAATATATATATGGAACATCGTGCTCACGTGTTCCGTGAACCACTGTTGAATATACTAATCAGAAAAGTTGACACGGGCACTCTTCAATAACCATGCGACAGATGCCCATGCGAAAGGCGTACTAGGAACAGGAAGCTTAATCAGAAAAGTTCTTCCAATGACGTCAGCAGCAGAAGACACCTCGATGCAGAGGAGATGCCTCAGTGCCCCCGCACGGACTTAATCCTCTCCACCTCATTTAAGGTGCGCCCTCTCATGACGTCTTAGATGGTCCTTCCGGTGGAACGGCCACCCACAGATGGAGCATGTGAAGTTCCTCTGGTCCTCGTGCACCTCTTTGGAATGTCTGTCCAGGGTGTCCTTGGAGGAAAAGGCGCTCCCACAGACAGAGCACGCGAAGTTCCTCTGGGCCTTGTGGATCGCTACCAAATGTTTGTCCAGGGAGACCTTTTGCGAAAATCCTTTCGAGCACACTGGGCACACGTAGGGCTTCTCCCCAGTGTGTGTTCTCTCGTGGACCCTAGTGCGAGCCTTGTAGGGACTGGAGTAATCGCAGAAGCTGCACCTGTGCCTCCCTGGAGGCTCCTGGGCGACAGGCGCAGGAGGCGTGCAGGCGCGGCGGCTCAAACCTGAAGGAGGAAGGACAGACACGACTTAGTATGTCGACCAATGTCCTTTATGCCGGAAAATACAACAGGGGGCAACGATGCAGGGGCGACAGTGATGTGGTTACATAATTGCGCAATGCTTGCTCTGCATTCCTGTTCCTTACCTGCAACGCACACACAGACACGTAAAAGAAGAAGTAAATAAACTAGGGTCCGCTAAGTCGCATCACGTGAGCCAGCTGAGAAACATCTGACACCCACATAACTCGATTTAGCTATGCACTGCCCCACGTGGTGATGAAAGTCCCCCAGCACAATCTTCATCATCAAATAAAGTCACCGTAGCTTTAAAGAGGTTGATCCGTTTCGTACGTTGTGGTCCAGCAATTCCACTCACAAAGTCCCACATTTTTCTTCTCAACGGATTTCTTTTGGGCTTTCAAAACAGATTTTTTTTTCAAACAGCCGTCAAAGACGACACCAAAAGACACGGACGAATCAGGTAAAGATCCAAGTCTTTGACCACACGCCGTATACACCATCTCAGGCCACTTGAAGCACGGCGTGGCAGGGGATTTTGTACGTAGTTTCGTCTAAAAAATGGAGGAAGGGGGTTCAATTGCTGGGCTTTTAATGCTTTTTTGTGGACTCTCCAGAGCATGTTTTTTTTTTAAGTGGTGAGTGTAGGAGACCGTGGGTCGTGCAAAGGGGTTGGGGGTGGCGCTGGAAAAGTTGCGGTACATAATCAGGGCAAATATCCTCGTCTTCATCCCTAACAGCCAGCCTTCACAATGCAGCAGCCAACTTGAAGCGATAACAGTGCACTCGTTTTGCAAGTTCACATTTTATGCTGCTTTTCATAGTATGTGTGGTTCTCGCAGCAGATGAGTTGGAGAAACAAGAACTCATTGCACCATGGCAAGAGATGCGAAGTCCCCGAAAAAAAAACAGTTTTTTTCCACGTCTCCGGAAAAAATTCCCCATAATTTTCAGGCAACAAAATTCAAAAATGTAAATTTTCGTGCCTGCGAAGCGTTCCAACCCGCCAACAGTGCCTTAGGCGCCTGTAATCTGGCGGCAACCACCTACTCAGAGCTCCGTCTGGCTGCTCAAAGCGATCGCAATCACGTTCACATAATGTCAGAGTTCTCGTCGGAGTGGACGGGTTGTTCCAATTACCCAGCACTGAGCAGAGAGCAGTATCATGGGATGCTCTGCTCTGAATTGATGCCTAGAGGGTGAACACTACTAAAGTTCCTAGCTCATTGTATGCTGTGGCTAGGCCGGCAATGCTTCGACTCAGCAGTAAGCGTGTTTGTTTTCACTTTTTCAAAAAAATAAAAAGAAAAGAAAAAAGCCCAAAGAAAACGTTTTTTTCGGGCGATTCGAAATTTTCGGAAATTTTGCATCCCTAACCATGACATCAAAACTCATCAAACTAACAGTGAACGTGGCACCCAAAAGCCAACGATGAAGTTCACAACTACAGAACTGTCACAACTACCACGCTCAAGGCCCTCTAAATAGTAAGTCAAAGATTTGAAACATCTGCCTTACATACTCTGATGCATCCAATGCATGCACACTTTTTTTTAGAAAGTAACTATCGACAAATACATTGGTAACAATATCATTCACATCCCAACATTGTACATACTTTCTGGGCTGAAAGGGACCGGCATGATGCAAGTTATGTATGGCTTCTAATGCCTTTCAGTGTAAATGATACACTACGTAAACGTCCTTCTTGTCCCTTCTCTTTTTTCGCAATGCAAAGTTCTACTAACTTACTCTCTCTGCAGTTACTAATTCTTGGAGTACGCTTCGAATGCAAGCACAATGTTACTAGGCCAGCGCATGAAATAATGCACTACACTTTGGTACCCGATGAGTAAACAAAAGTTCACATTTCAGTTAAATAGTACCTGCACGAGAACATAAAAGGAAGAAAAGACAAACGCGAGCACATATTGTTACACACTGTTAATAATGTGTGTGACACGTGCATTTCATGCCGAACATATTATACAAAAACAAAAATGTGCCCTTGAAGATGAGGGCAGCATATCAATCGTGAGGCAAACAGAGACAATAAATCCCGAACGATGCGCAGCTACCCAGGGCTGACGAGCAGCAAACACGGCGAAACACGTGTCCTCTGGTGCTGTCGCATCGTTCGATGAGTATCTGTTTCTCTACGTGCAGCCATAGAAGCCATCTTAATCTGTAAGTTTGAATTTCAAACGCGTCTAGCGTCATTTATTTATTTATTTAATGTCTTTTTTTTCACTTTCTAATTCATTGGCTTGCACTGTGGTATCGAGGAGTGCTCAGTCACCCTCCCAGGTGTATATCGCTCGCCGAGTGACCCCTGGTTTGCCAATCCCAAACGATGCGCAGCTACCCAGGGCTGACGAGCCGCAAACACGGCGAAACACGTGTCCTCTGGTGCTGTCGCATCGTTCGATGAGTATCTGTTTCTCTACGTGCAGCCATAGAAGCCATCTTAATCTGTAAGTTTCAATTTCAAACACGTCTAGTGTCATTTACTTATTTCTTTAATGGCTTTTCCTCCTCTTTATATATCTACATATATAGGGGAAGAAAATTAGCATAGGCTCTTTGGCTGCACTTTGAACATATGTTTATAAGTCCCAAACGTCGCCACACCAGCATTGGGCAGCTGTTGCGGCCTTATTGGGCATTCATCAGCAATGCGTAGATGGGCGACGTTTGTGCGAGTGGCGTCGGAAGGTCACGTGGGACGTGATGTCATCCCGTCAGTGTGAGAAACTCACATCTGAAAGCCCAGTGCGAAGCCAGTAAAGTATTAGGGGAAGAAAATTAGCATAGGCTCTTTGGCTGCACGTTGAACATATCGGCGACGCTTGAGCGAGTGGCGTCGGAAGGTCACGTGGAACGTGATAAGCTTATAAGCATATATATTTTTTTTTTCCTGCATTATATATATATATATATAGATACTCATGGAACGATGCGACAGCACCAGAGGACATGCGTTTCGCCATGTTTGCGGCTCGTCAGCTGTGGGTAGCTGTGCATCATTCGGAATTGGCAAACCAGGGGTCACTCAGCGAGCGATCTACACCTGGGAGGGTGACTGAACACTCCTCAACGCCACAGTGCAAGTCAGTGAATTATAATACACTACACTGTATTATATTACATATTATATATACACATTATATTATATTATATATATATATATATATATATATTATATATATATTACAATTAATACTATACTGTTTAATGTCTGCAACGAGTAAACAAGAAATTCTCAGTAACGTAAGTAATCAAAAAGTAATCTTGCTACGTAAAGCAAAGCACGCATTCGACATTTAAGATACATCCTCGCCACTTAAAAGGTATGTGCACACTGATGACCAAGCCTGACTCGGTGACGTCACTCACAGTAAATATGAAAGAATGTGGATATTTGTGTGTTGAAGCACTTGTGAGCAATCCTTTCAATGTGAGTGTCCTTTTCAGCGAAGTCTCTCACATACTTGTGTTACACATTCGTCATTGGGTCTGCATCTGCACGTGGAGACCTTATGTTCCTTCTCCTCGCAGGTGATGCTTTCGCCTAAACCCATCATGCACACATGGTTCCTGTATGAAGAGAGCCATCATGCAATTAAACACTCATTTTTGTTAGCATTGGAACAGTTACCAAATGGGCACTACTCTCTTCCTACAGGGGGAAAAAACAGAGTTTGACTTACAAACATATGCTATACGTGCATCCAAAGAGCTAGAAGGCTCATTCATTGCTGAACATTACAACACATGAATAAAACAGCTGACATCAAAATGCCGCCGCCTGCTACTGTTCACGCTGCTCATAGCCACAGCTGTCAATAGGAAGTAATATAAAAGAAAAACTGTCCAGGGTACGGTGTACACATCTCAGAACACACTCTCTCCACCCAGACCAGTAAAGTTGGCTTCACCTGGTTGCATACATGTGTTAGGTGAAGCCCACTCCTGTGAACAAGCTTAGGGTAGTGTTTCCTACAGTGCGTCCTTGCACTTCAACATAAAATTGATTTCAATGGTTGTCAAGCAGAATGACAAGAAAAAAAATGATGCCATGGATTGAAGCGCGTTCATTCCTAAGAACGAATTTTGCCGCAGATAGCGCCAGGAAAAACAAAAACAAAAAGAAACATTCAATGTGTATTAAGCAGAGCGCAAAAAAAAAAAAAAAAAAACTCATCGTGATGGTATGCATCGAAGCGCGCAGGCGTTCGAAATAAAAAAAAAAGCTGAGCAGGAAGAAGCACGTGATCGAGAAAACAGCGATAGCTGATGCTGTGCAGAAAAGCTGGTTTGAGAGAAAAACAAGCTGAATTATCAAGAATCCCTATAGAGGTATGTAGTTTGGGCTCGTTTTTGTGTTAGACAGCGTGCGTTGCACTTGAACGTACGAAATTAACTGAGTGAAGCAGAATGACAAAGCATGGTGGTGCTATGTGGTGAAGCTCAAGATTTTTTCTCGCACACACGCTCCAACGCTTATTAAACAAATTTGTTGTTGCCATGCAGTGAAGATTCGCACGTACTTAATCTCAAAAAGAAGACTCAACTAAAGCTGAGTATGGGAGAAACACAATTTCACATTGCCTTCATACCTCTCCCACAACATTCTGGGGAAAACATAGCCAGAGTATATTTCACGCAACACACCTCGCACGCGTTCCTTCGAAACAGAGCACAACTGAAAGCACGATTAGAAATATAAGTTCAGGGTGATCACACAACGTCGCATTATGAACAAGTTCATTTCGGAAAAATGGGCTTACCTGAAGAGCATCACAGTTACAAACATCATGCACATATATTCACAAACTTGTCACGCGACGCTGTACAACAGGGCAGGGAAACATTAATTTCGGCCGCGTGGACAGCTCACACGATTTTAGCCTGCCCGCGCACATCTCACACGCCGTGGCTACGCATACACAACATGATGATTCGCCGATGATTGCAAGCGCATGCGCCGTTATAGACATATCAAATTATCGCGCACCTTCCACGCTTACAAACCTAGCCCCAAGTCTACAAAGAATAGAAGAATGTCTACAACTTACCGTTATGGGTGCCATCCGCACAGAAACTAGATAACCAGAACACACTCACGTAATATACCCCTCCTGGTGCGTTTCCCCAACATGTTCAGTGAGGCCATCTGTTCTATGTCAATGCTGGCTCGTTCCCGCGTGGTTGTAAATATCGTTTTCCGAGAAAGTGGGTCACCTTGCGAATGAGCCGACTGCCTCCCACAGTGTGTTTCAGCCATCTGTTTTATATCATGGCTTACGCAGTTTGGGGTCATGGAGTCATACAACGTGGAGCGCCGTTTCGTGATGTTGCAGGAGGGTGGTTTCATTTATAATCGAATGACGCCCGCCTGCCACATTTCTTATTTCTCTCGAAAGAAAAATGTACGTTATCCCACCCTCAAAGAGCTGCATAAGGTGCCTGACCGCAGGTCTGTGCGATATTTTCATCTCCGTCCACGGCGCTTAGAAGCAACCGGCGCGATTTCGCGGCTTCAATTTTTTCGAACTTTGTGACCTTGTATCTCTTGAACGAGATGTCCCATTTGAACGAAAGTTTTTTTGCTGACAGAGTAGATGGTGCGCGTTCCACCATTGGCTATTAAATTTATATGGTCAAGAGAGAAGTATACGAAAAACATCCCGAAAACGCAACAGAGAGCCTTTTTACCGCACGTTTGGAAGGTCATGGCCGAGGCCGTGGATCTCCAACTGTGATGTTCTTTGCGTGGGCTGAAAAATCTTTTTTTGCTCTTTCGTTTGATGTTAAATACATTGCTATATGTTCTGCCATTACCCCGTAACAATACTGGGAACACGGAAGTGTAGGGGAAAATTCTCATTTTCGCGACAGTTGTTACTCAAAAAGGACATCTTCAAATTTTCCGATATTTTGTGCTAACATAGCTGAGACATCGCTGTTTCAGGATATGCAATAAAATGTTTGCTTATTTCGGTCCCACAGGGCGCGCAATTTTTTTTCGCACCCCTATTGGGCAGCGCTCGAAGGGTGAAACACACGTACAAAGAGTGGACGTGTACCCCACCCCCTGTCTTTTGTTTTTTGCTTTCGATGAGGGTGCCGTCATGCCGAACGCCGACTATAGTAGTATGCACAGATCACTGTGATGTCCGAAGACAAGCAAAAGTTCATTGCTTAGGCTTTCCCGCACCCGCTTAATCCCTTCAAGGTTACGGTTTTTAAGGAAATCGGACGCGGGACATGACATTTGTAAATACTCCGGCTTCGCCGAACCGAAGCGCGAGACGTCTATTCTCTTGTAATTTTGTTTTGTTATTTGCTGGTTCCTTTTACTTCTGGCTCTTCTACTTCGTGAAATACGGGTGCCTCAATGGGCTCACACAATATCATGCTCTGATATGCTCCTGTTCACAGTGTGCACAATTTGGGTGGGGTCACTGATGACAGCGTAGTCAGGGCTTGAGGCCGGAGGATCTTGTTCAAATGAAGACCCTGCCTCAGCAACCTGCAGTCGAAACGTGTTGTTGCAGTTCACACATATTTCGCGGATGTAGTGGACATGGACTGCCTCCGAGGTGCTGAATATGGTCTTCAAAAGCCCTGATCCTGTCAACGATACCGGCCTGAAGTTCTTGTTCCAGGGTATTTTTTCTTACCCATTGGAAGGATAACTCCTTCAAATAATATTTCTAAAAGGAGTTCACCTGGAAGAAGTAAGGGACCGGAGTAACGTACAAGGGTCCTATCATTCCCAGGAAGCCCAGGTGACCAGTCCTTGGGCGATCTGTCGGCATCGTGGCACATCACCCGAGTGTTTCGAATTCGGTCTTTGTTCACAAGTAGAAGAAACCAGCGAATAAAAAAAACAAAATTACAACAGAATAGACGTCTCGCGCTTCGGTTCGGCAAAGCCGGAGTATTTACAAATGCCATGTCCCCACGTCCGATTTTCTTCAAGCACGTAACTTTGAAGGGATTAACCGGGTGGGAAAGCCTAAGCAACGAACTTTTGCATGTCCGCGGACATCACAGTGACCTGTGCATATTAGTGTAGTCGGCCTTAGGCATGACGGCATCATCACCAAAAGCAAAAAAAGCAAAAAGCAAAAATCTTGCTTAACCATGCATAACCATGTGTTCCCACTACCCTGGTGTAGATGAAGTATGGAAGCAACTCATCATCATCATTTTATTTTAGTGGTTAATTAATGTGATGGCTCATGAGTGCACTGGACTAGCAAATCAGCCGAAATAGGGTGCAAAGATAATGTCCCTGGTAATTACACTTGCACAGTGTCCTTCTAGTGTGCAATGTATTTTTTTTCGTTTATTTTTTCCTTCCTTTCTTTTTGTGCTACTATTCAGCTCTCATAAGCCACGTATGCCCTCATGTAAGTATCTTACTTGTTCTTGTATCCGGTGCTTGCTCTCTCGACAGTAAAATTTCGGCAAATACGTTCATCGGGAATCTGTTCAAGTTGTCATTCACTCCTAATTCTTACGTACGTACCTGCAGTGTGTATGCCAAACACAACTCATTCACCCGATTATAATGTCATTAAGAGTCATTAGTGTTCCTATAACGTCAAACGCCAGGCATTAGAAAGAGAGAAAGATATGCGCAAGTGATGCAGCAGTGGTGAGCCGTAACGAAAAGACAGTGAATTCGTCAAATTAAGCAATGAACTGACTTACTTATATCAAAGATACCTACAGTGCGAATAAAAATATATTTCGTATGTATGCGTAGCACAGTTCGGTTGAAGATACACGTAACGTTCATTCCGTTCTGAGCCAGTTTGTCGCTGGCCGGAACGCGACAGCATAATTGTACGAATCCTAACCGCACAAGTGGTATCGACAGCGTGATTTGGCATTGGCGGATCATCTCACAAATGAAAAACGACGCGATCAAGAAGCCTACGTCGATCGAGCAGACGCTCGCTGCCACTATCGCCTCTCTGCATTCCAGTATGCTCCGTATAGAGGGAGGGAAGTCTAGAAGAACACTGACATCACTTACGTCGGCGGTGTAGACCGCGTGAACAGCTGCCGCCATAAAAATGGCGGCCCCCATGTCTGTTTCGCAATGGTAAATTTACGATTATTTAGAATATGGGACTGTTTTGTGTAAATGATGGGTGGTTGCAGACACAGTTCGTTATGGGCTTACAGAGTATTGTTACAGTTTCAAAAAGCCAAGGTATCTCCGGAGCTGACCTTTAACACGAAGGTTTGATCTTAAAAAAAAAGAAAAAGAAAACGTCAGCGAGGCAACTGAGCTGCTGCAATATTTATTACTGAAAAATGCAGTCATTGAACCTATGGCCTATAAACAACTGAAATACAGCCTGGCAATATAATTACACATCAATATATTGTTCTTGTATAACGCTAAAACTCGAGTGTGCTCCTGCAATGAATGAATTCCTTAAACTCATGACACTGCTTCCATGCAGGCGTGGTGTTACCAGCAGGTGTTATGTCGTCGTACGTCGACATTATTCCCATCTTCAGCGCGCTTCAGAAGATATTGGCGCAGATCGCTCGGGGCACAATAACGTTCGCTGCAAAACGTCACCTGAAACAGCATCAAGACCAAAGAGAAATGGCAGATATGATGCAAGTTACACAGACGTCAGCCTACGATGGCGACACAGCTGTTTATTTGAGCTCGCCTGTCGCTATGCACGTGGTTTGCCCTGTTGATTGTGGTTCGCACGAAGATCATCCTCTACACGTTCGCTTCCCAGGATGACCCACCACTGTTCACCTCAGCGTACACAAGCAATACCGTCTCCGCTGATGCCGCGGGCGAAGACAATTCCGTACGCGCACTGCGCTCACAAGATGTCTTGACGTGTGAACGACAACATCCATTTTATGACTTACGCACGCGACGGAAACGTCACACCCAGCGTGACTCTCTGAAATTGCTAACCCGCATTGCCCGCCATTTTATAAATTATTCAGTTCATCTCGCGCCACTGGAGAGGATGGCTTTCGGCAATGTGACATGCGCGGGAAACTCTTCAACTGCTGTCGCTGTAAACAGATATCAACCAGGAATGCCACCACACACACCAACGGTGTTTAGTTTAATGAAAAGAGTTTATGTCCGGTCAGCGCAAGAACATCTAGCAGCGCGGTATGTCAAAAAAGAAAACAGAGAGAGATGTAGAAAAGAGATAAAACGCACAGGTGGAGCGTCGAAGAACAGTCCTGGTCACTAGGGCTAAACAATGAGTGAGGCAGAACGCCTTCATGAACATGGCCATTCCCAGCATTACAGGCTCATGCAGGAGCAGAACGCTCATTCTCATAGATTCATTCACCGATAAATACGGGTGGAGCAACTTCGTCGTGTGGATGTTTCTTGCACTCATGAGTAGCGGGAGAGCCTGGGCTCAAATGCTGAGGCTCGAGTGGAGGAGCACCAGATTTCAGTACGCCGATATATTCGTCGTTCGCTTCCCCATTGGTTGCATCTTCTGCTCTCGAGGAATACATAGTGGCGATCGCCTCTTTTAAAGCTCTCAACAGTAATAACCTGTTGAGACTGTTTTCACGATCACGTGCTTCCGTGTAAGGCAGGAAGAGCCGCACCGATGCCCAGCCACCTGCCTCCGCACATTTACTCCACGCGGTCGTTTTCCATTGACGATCGTTCGCATCAACATGGGGCGGAAGTAATTTTCTTGCATCACCGTGTCTCTTACCCAGACAGAACACCATCTCCTACGGACGTCCGAAATAGATCCCAATGTTCATATCCGAAAACTGACCTCCGTGGGACTCTCCTCGGATATTTGTGGAAGGATATCCGTAGCCGTATTTCCGCAGGAGGTCATGTTGCGGCCGTTTCACGGATTGTCCCAATCAGCTCCGTGATGGGATGCTGTACGGATTATGTATTTGAAGAGAGAGAGAGAAACGCGGGACGATGTAGCACTGCAGAAATTCCGCTTTCCATGAACCAACTCACTTTCTCAAGCTACTTGAGTAAGAAACAGAGACACTACCTCTACGCCGACTTAATACGCCGAACAATTTCTCATTTCGCCGTTGTTTGTGCACGCAATCGAGTTAAACTTGGACAGCTCACCCTTCATTTCGACTCACAGGCGAACAGGACTCTCGAATGTGTAGAAGCAGCCGCCGGCTCTAAAGCGAAACGCACCGCCTCGAAAATATTGTCGCCACCGGCGAGCCAGCTCGGAAGATCTCTGATTGGGTGCGCATTATATGTATAAATATTTGGATGCTCATTGGTCGCCAAGAACTGGCGTCAGTTTCCTTCGCGCTGATTGGGCGAGAGTCATTTGATTGAGGCGCGCGTATGCAAACGATCGGTCGAACGGAGGGAGACATCGCACATCGCGTCTGTCCGGCTACGCGTGTTCTCTCGGACTTCGGACTGCAACCGTTGTGCACGCAGACGCTAGGGGTAGTTTGAGGGTTTTGAACGCTTTAGATTTAGATTGTGGCGAACTACTAATGTGAGAACGGAATGGCACATCCACCTGATCATCACAACAGCGGGAAGACGAACATGACGTGGAATCACTGCACCTCCAAAGGACGCAGAAATCGTCAGAGAGGAAGTCTGCACTCTTTCCGACGTACTGCAGGTGAACGGTATGACAAGTTTGATTACTTTTTTGTGACCGAAGGAAGTAATGCAGGTTTATCACGTTAAGTGTATTACGTACAACATTTACGAGTCACTCGGTACGTTAGCGGCGTTTCATTGTGCAGTGCATTGCCGTAACTTGTACGTTTCTGATATGCCGCTAATCAAATTATGTGCGGTTATGCTAGTTGCTCCTCATGCACGTCGCAGCCGTTCATTCACTGTGATTTACGTTCATTCACTGTGATCTACGAACATTCGTGACAAATGCGCTTTGTTGTTCAAATACGAAATCAAGATCGATTGCCTATCATAGCAGTGATTTTCGTGCAGAGTTACGGATCATCAATAGATTTTTTTTTTTTTTTTAGTTCTCCCGCAGCCATCGGCAACGACGACGCACATAGCTCAGCATTGGCTTCTGAACTGCCCTTCGATGTCGAAGCACCTAAAGCTCCAGTGAAGCCTGTTACAAGACAAAAAAAGATATGTACTGTAGCTTTTTCGAGGCAGTTCCCGAGGACAAATAAACTTGATTTGTCATACACCATCGCTTTCTGATTGTCTGCTTTGGGACAGCATGATCGTTGCTGTACAGCAATCGCCGAAGACAAACGGACGAGGCTGGGCGGTAGGGGGGACGAGAGGAGAGACGAAAAACCAGACGAGAGAAGGGGGAGGAGGTTGAGAAAGGAGGTCGGTCTGCGCATGCGCACTGGGCCCCAGCTTTTTTCCCGCGCAGCAGCTCGGGGACGCTGTGAGTGGCTCCTGGAGATCACGTGGTTTAAGCGCCTGCCATTTTTCCTGGACCATTGCGTAAACGGGAGCTTCCGGCGGATGGTAGAAGCTCGCGAGAACACCAATGTACAGTGTCTGTTCCCTGTTTGGAAGTGAATGCAACTTCATTTCCAAAGCATTTCGTCTGAGGGGCCCAATCTCTTGTTGCTGTTTCTTCTTTCTTTTCTTTTTATTTTTATGTTTTTTTTGTTTGTTTGTTTTTTTTTAAACGCCGAGCTGATTTTCCCTCATGGGAAGCAAAGCGGAGCAACAGAAAGTGAAACGAGCGGCGACGGTGGCAGATGTTAAAAAAATGGCGGAAACACGCTTTATATTTTACTACAAAGCGTATACTGACTTCTGAAAAATAACAAAGTAACACGCGCTCGAGATACACGCTACATCCCAGAGAGCTCCTGTTTCTGTCCGTATCTCCTGGTTATGTCCGAAAAGTGCACGTTCGTAGGAAGTTCGAAGCCCGGCCAAGTGGATCTCCGTAGTATCTCCACTGGAGGAATTTCATTATTCTGCTGATATCCGTATCTCCGTGAAAGTATATCCGATAGACATCTGTAGGAGATAATGTTCTGACTGGATATTAACCGCTGCTATGAACCAGATTTCGCTACTACGTTTAAAGTAGTGCGGAAGGAGCAGTTCTACAAAATCGCAGTTGTTCAGAGAGGCACCCACGAAAAACGGCGTGTCTGTAACATTGTCAACTACTGTATGAGGAAGGAGAAGCTTGGCCGTTGTTAGGTATTCATAAAAGCTGCAGTAAGTGAGTAGCGTGTATCCGTTTTCATCCAGAGCATTAATTGGAGCGTAAGGTATCGGATTTTTCTGTGAATGTGTTCAGGAGCAGCAGCTTTAATATTTTGATATCTTCAACGCTCATTTCCCCGTTCCGTTTATTTTTAGCCTTTGATGATTCACTGGTGGCTGTTGATGTTTTGCAAGCATTCAATAGTAATGGTGTACTCTGGCTCACGTCGCGATGACTTGTTTCCGTGTAAGGCGGAATGAGCTGCACCGATGCCCAGTTACTCCGGTACACACTTTTACACCATGCGGTCTTTTCGTCCACTGCACAAACATTCAAGTCAACATGAGGCAGAAGCAATTTCGTAGTATCCACGTCACTCATATCAACGGCGTCTTACAGCACGGTGTAGGCGCTACTTTTGAAGGAGTGGGGGCCCAACAAATTCACAGTCGTCTAGCCACACGCTCACACGCAGTGGAGTATTTCCAAGATCAAGCACTGTAAGAGGAAGGAGAAACTTTGCCGCTTTCAAGTATCCATTATGGCAGTAGTAAAGGAGGTGCGTATCTCCTGTTTCATCTGGAGCGTTAATTGGAGTGTTAGAGATCAGGTACCTTAGGATATCCTGCTCTTTAGTCTTTGCAGCATATCGGGCAGACTTTGCTTCACTTATAGTGTTAGACGCAACTGAGACATGAGGAAGAAGTAGCTTGAAAGTGGCAGAGCACTCTTTGTACCTGATGCCGATTCGTAGAGCAATTCCGCCGTCAACGTTAACGGAGTCGATGTTCAAATGAAGAATGAGCAGTTTAATAATGGCAACGTCATGATTACCGAGTGTCTTGTATTCTGTGTCGTCCAATTGCGGTTCCCTATGCACCACACTTTTATCCAGCGAATCACTGTTGTCCATGCCCATAGAAAGCGCAGTGATGTCGTGTTTATCCCATGCGTCCACACCAGTGTAAGGAAGTATAAGTATAACTGCTTCCAGGCAACCAGAGCATACGCTTGCGTGCAAATTCGCCTTGTCCTGATGCGCGTGGCTATCACTAGGATCAGTGTGAGGAAGAATGGCTTTCGTCACTCCGGTGTATCGATGAAAAACGCTGCTATACAGCAGCTCCTCTATGAATGGAGATCGGGTGGGGGAGAAGAAGTTCTACAGCATCAAGATTCGTTAGACACACAACGGGAAGGGGAACACCTTCCGGCGGGTTTTTAGTGGTGTACCAACCACTGGGTGATGACGCAAAAGGAAGTAGAAGCCTCAGGATGTCTATGCGACCAAAAAGAGCGCGAACCGTACACATATAACTCACATTTGGCGAAGAATAAGGAAGAAGCAGGCGCACAATATGGGGTTCACCAAAAATGATACTGATATGTAAGGGGGTACGTTGCACGTCATCCGTAATGCAGTCAATATTCACAGGGGTGTGTGCTGCGTCTGCCGAAGAACTGATGTTTTCCTGCAAGTATTGTGGCGCAAGCTTCATGCACGTCTCCCTGGGACACATCTGATTGTTGCAAAGCTCTCTAAGCAGAACATACAAGAGTTCCTTACAACGCTCGTAAACGACTTCACTTAAGAATGAGCTATGAAAACCTCGCTCAGACGTGATGTTTTCCACCATTGTCGGCAGTTGTAAAAACCAGTTGATAGCAGAACCTCCGCTACAAGCACAGAAGGCGTCAAGTCTATCCCACGAGCGAATCTTATCAGCGTACATAAGATGTGTCATACCTAACATATCTTCCTGTGTTAGTACTTTGTTAACAGAAAGGCAATTTAAGATATCTTGATTAGCACGCAGCGCTGCGACATGCAGATGTGTTCTATCGAGTGCGTCTTGGGAGTAAGCGTGTTCTGTAGCTGCTTTGACGCTTACAATGTCGTTGTTCATAATACTGCTCTGCATTGCGTGTCGCTCTGCCGCGAATCCTTCCAAGAAGGTCAACATGCCCACATAGCTAGATTCTCCGTTCAAGCCAGAAATTATGCGTGCTACCCTTACATCGCCTGTGGCATTAGCCTCTTTTACCCTGTTGAAGAGCAAATCTGCTGCGAAAAACTCGCCGAAGCTGTGATGCACAAAATGAGGGCCATCATTTGTCAGGCACAGTATTATACCATGTTTTTGCTTGTTCTCCTTGACAGCCATTATCAAACGGCCCTTCGATTTCAAGTCGTTGTATTCACTTTCGCTTACGAGTTCCTTCAGGGCGTCCTCGGGCAGAGGCGATTTTAGGGCTAAAATGGCATGGTTGTTCTGAAATATCGGCTGCAGCGTGTCGTCATCATCTTTCTGTCCTCTTTCTTTTTTTTTTATGCGATATAGAAAGTACTTGTACTCGACAAACAATCTGTACACAGAGAGAAGCGTAAAGCAATCCTGGGAGCTGCACATGCTTTGCACCAATTCACAGTAGTCGGGGTCAGAAGCTTCGCCTTGTTCCACCTCCGCCACCATTCGGAGAATTAGAGGATTTCCTAGAAGAAAGCTCTGTTTCTCCTTAAGGTAATTAATAGTGCTTTTGACTGTCTTCCTATCGGTCGTCGCATTCTGTATCGATTTCTGATATTTCTCCAGAAACTCATCTTGATCTTCCTCCGGGAACGCAGCTATGTCGAAAGGCACCACGGGCATTTATCTTGAATTGCATTCCTACATATCGTGGTGTGAATATCAATCTTTTAGACAGTTTTACTTAAGCTAAAACCTTCGTGAACTCAAGGATATTTTTGCGCGTGATCTCCTGGATTTCGTCAAGGGCATCAAAAATGACCCATACGTGAAACGGACTTCCCTCAGTGACCGTTCGCTGAAACAGTTCAAACGCCTGTCTACTTGTTTTCACGCAACACAACATAGCGAACTGCTTGAAATTCATGCCTCCAGTTTCTTCATTAAGCAATTTCATTGCTTCTTGCCTCTTCGGGTAACTACTGACGTAAGGTACCCATGCTTTCTTGTCTGCTTTGTTGATTTCATTGCAAAGCCGCGTGGCCAGTACGGTTTTTCCCGCTCCTGGGTCTCCGGAAACAGCAATGACTTTCTCACTTACTGTAAGGAGGAAATGTGCTGAGTGAATTTCTTTCCCGGTAATGGGAAGGTGACTCAGGGCACCATTTGATCTTTTCCATACGCAACGTCCTCCACAGAATTCAAGAAGGTGAACTGTCTTCCCCTTGGAAGGTTCCGTTGCGACAAGGCGATCGTAGTCACTGTCCTTCTCCAGGAGAACAATTTGCTCGAAACTGTCTAAGAAGCCGATTCGCTTCACAGCAAGGCCATTTTGCAGAGACGACTGGAGTGTTTCCTTTGAGCACCCGATGAAAGCGAAAGCTACGTCTTTTGGACGCTCTCTAAGTTTCCTCAAGTCAACTTCAACGGACCTACCGCACTTTTGGTTAATGTAGCAATGGCTTACATCCTCCTGAAGTCCCTCCAATTCAGGCCCAAAATATAGTACTCGTTTTCTGCACAGTGTCAGAAACGTCTCTTCCTGGCAAGTTTTCGAAAAGCTGTCGACGTTGAGGATGTTTTTGATAAAAAAAACTGCTGGTTGGAAGACTGAAGAGCGATCCTCGACTCTGATAATGTTATTCCTCCTTTCAGTTGTGATGTTCTCAAAAGTAGCCCTGTGTACAGTGTCCATATAAATTTTGATATCACGTAACATACTCTGTTTAATTCTTTGGAGACAATGCTGAAGGTTGTCCCTTGACGTTAGCAGAATTACCTTCATGCCGGTGACGTCATGCAGCCTTTCGAGAAATTGAGAATTACTCTGAGAATTACCTTTTTCCTCGCGAGATAAGCAAGAAGCTGCACAGGACTTCATAGGTTCTGTCCCCCCACTGCGATGCCTCGAGAAATAGGTATGGAACTTTAGCAGACCTCACGAGGTCGTTCACCACGGTCGTTCACCAGGTCGTTCAGAACGACCTCACGAGGTCGTTCTCTTCTGTCAATGGCAAGGTACATGTCAGCCCTGATGTCCGCAGTCTCAGGAGATCCTTCATCCACTTCCGGGCCACCTTGCTCTTTCAATGCTGTCGTAGTCGTCTTCTGCGTGGAGGTTCCCGGATCACACGTACCTGAAATATAATAAGGCAACAGCGTTCAGTTACAATAACGTTGACGACAAGACCTTTGGCGCGCCTGTTTCGAAACGACGTGAGCGGAAGAGACAATCACCGGCAGGTTCGCGCATTCTGGAAGGCGCAACTAGCTCAAGTTTTCCAACATGTTCGGACGCGTTTGGTTGGTTGCTGAAAGCTCATTCGCCACGCTACGAAAGTGTTTCGATGTTTAATGGGTATATTTCTTGCCAATCGTCGCACGTATTTTCGCTTGCAATCTCTGTGTCATCAATGCAACAACGCTGTACTGACAGCATGTACAATGCAAGCGACGATGATGTTATGCGTAACAGGGGGCAGTGGCAGGGAGAAAGCAACATCCTTTTAGTGTCTGGACTTCTGGGTGGGTTTTGTAACTCTCTCGCTTGTCCTTCGCTTTCAAGGAGCACGGAAAGGGTATTCAAGCTATAAAATAACCGCTAGTATTTTGTGACAAGGCCCACGAAAAGCGTACGCGAGAAATATTTCGGGTCAATAAGGTCCCACTACTACGCAACTTAACTGTAAAAAACGCTGCCGCGGCGGGAGGTTTCCGGACACCATGTCTAGGCCACTCCTCCAATCCTGTGACGTCATACCAGAGATGCGGCTCATTCGCTGCGGAAAATTCGGCTGCTCTCGGCAGAGCGAAGTGATATACTTGCTTCTTGCTATTCATTCCAAGATATCAAGCAGGAAGAAAAAAAGCTTTTTCAAAATGGTATCTGTTTACCAATGGCACGATACGGTGGTTCTTTTATCATAATTGCGTGCATCTACGAGAGAGAGTACGTACCGCATGTACGTCGGCATCGGCGTCCCGTATGTGGCGGTGTTCAGCGTGGCTCATTGTGTTTTGATTGCGTCTCTCGTTTTCGTTCTATTTTATCAAGGCAGAGCATAGGGCCTGTATAACTACCCCTACACGTGTGTTACAGATGTGTATGTGTTTGATTGACGTGGCCTGCGGTGATGCCGTGATGAGTTCGAAGCTGCGCAAACGAAAACAAAAAGGACGCGCGGCTTCTAGATGCATCAGGTTCTCGCAAATGACACACCAAGAAGTAGGTTGATAGCCTTGATTCAACGTGAGGATGATCAATCTGGCACTGGACTCCGAATATGCAGTCTACGTTTCAACGAGACTGATTGACCACCTAGCGTCGTGAAATTCATTGGCGCCGACTTCTGGATCTATCTGAAGCGACGTCTTGCTCCGTCGCTCAATCTACTGACGCGAGCGAGTAATGGAAACGGCAAAGCAAGCTAAGGAACTTCCCTCACCCCAGTTAACCACCGCGAAGAAGAAGTACAAGCACCTGCACCGCAACCCGAGCTGCCCAGCGCAAGCGTCTATCAGAAGAAACTGTAACGTAAAGAGCAGACGACGCTTCGACATCTGTCGTGTCGATGACCGATCCCGGCAGATGTTACATCGCGAACCCTCCTCTAACTGGATGCAAGCAGGCTCCAACAGCTCCCCATAGAGCCCATAAATCGAGATAATTCACACAACACTGGGCACACGACCAATGAAATTGCAACGTGGTGGATATTATGCAGAACCAGTCGGCCAATCAGAAGCCTGAATGTCTGGCTGGCCTTTCGGCCGGTCCCGGCTACCATCAAACTCTAGTGGATTTCAGGCCTGCCGCCGTTATTCGGTATTCAAGTTAAAGCGATTTTTGGGTAAAATAAAGATTTATTTGATACAAAGCACTGATTCAAAGATTTGATACATGGGTGCACTATGCGTACAAAGCCCACTGCGTTGCGAACACACTGGGACAAAGTTCGAACATGAAGCAGAACGAACACACCGTTCACCTCCTAATACCGAGGCAGTCTCATGAGTGCGTATCATTTCATGATGAGCATCTTTTCGTTTCGCTGCTTGCCTTGCATACATTATAGCGAAACGAAAAGCGCTTGTCTGGCACGTAATCCTGTCCTTGTTGACAGTCCTCGAAATCCAACGGCGCCCGAACTTGTTGGTCACGCTCCAATTCATGAAGCATTCCGGTACCGCAGTTGATAGATTGTTCGTGGGATAATGGTTGCGTCCAGAAACAGCACAACAGGTGTAGACTCACAATGACGGACGGATAAACCCGCGAACATATTTCTGCAAACTGTCCTGTCGATTGACACCATCCAACACAGGAGGACGACATGCCGGCCGTGCTATTCCGAAGCTATGCTGAAACGGCCGGGCCGAGACGCTGCACGCACATGCGGGAGTACAAAATGAGATTTCAAAACATTCTCGGCCAGTCGGAGCGCGCGCACAGTCTCGGCCAATGCGCTTGCAACATCGTGTATGGGCGCACTGGTACATACCCTACAGACGCACCCGCGGGTACCTGAGGAGAACTGCAAGTGTTTCGTCACATCGCGACTCGCGTTCTCTGGCTTGTCACGCTGCCTCCACAGAAAAGCGCAAACTATCGCGCGAGTGAGAGATTTAAACGTCTTCCGGGGGCGTAACATGTTCGCTATAGCACAGTGTTTATGGTGTAAAATCACAACACACTGGCGACACATCTGAACGCGGTCAAAGAGGGAAAGAATGCTCTCCTCTTTCCACGCTCCCTTAAGATTTGTGCCTGCTCGTGCTCACAAAGATCACATGTCGTACAGCAGTGCAGCTTTCGTTTTCTGCAGCTGCAGTTTCTGTGAGGAACGAACACAATATAAATGTGGAATCTGGCTTGAATGTGTGTTGTGATTCAATTGTTTCGTCACGTGTACGCTCTCTTTGTTAGAGACCAGCATTGGTGGCTTTGCCACTCACAAGATAAATAAGTTTGAGGCAGTTGTTATTCCAACAGTACGTACGTTGAATAGACTTTTCGTTTCATACCTGGCGGTGTGAAATCACATACACTAAGTTAGCGCGGGTACTTCTTGCTTTAATGTATCTATTATTTTCATGGGTGCTGCAGACTCGTCGATTGGAGGAGACGGAAACAACGCCTTAGATATTTTACTCAACAACGCTCTAGAGTTAGAAGCCGCTCAGAGGAGAAAGGCACGTCCTGAAGACCCGTGACTCCGTAAGACACCCGCCCGCGGCATTCCATTTGTCAAAGTCACCCTTCCTTTGCTTCTTATGGAGTGCCATTAATCTTTATTCCAGAGGGGGGATTTCGGGATTTTTTCCAAATCCAGCATATGCTGATGTCATGTATTCTATCGCATATTTACGCCATTATATCGAGTGGGATTTTCGACACAGTGATCAGCGGTTCACAAGTAGGGGATGACTCTATAATTTCGATATCGATTCGAACTGCACTCTAAGAAAAAAGGGTAGTCGCGAGGCGTCAGATGCGGCCTGACCCCCAAGTCGCTCTTTCTCTGGCAATGACTCCACCCTTCCTTCTCGCACTCGTTCGAGCGGAATCTGTTGCGTGCGAGAACGAAAGGAGAGTTGACCCGTGGAGCCGCTAGCAGTGCCCTCAAAACGTGAGACCAAGGGCCCGAAACTCGCCAGTTCCTTTGCGGGATTAAGTGAGGCGCTTCATGCGTTTCACGTCATCGGACGTCAGAAAACCTCATAAATTGAACGTCATGGAGACATCCGGTGGCTAGTGATTACTGATTGGTTCCCATGAGGACGAATTCGTTTTCTGAGCGATGATTGGCCGTTTTCAAATTTGTTCTTCAGCGTTCAAACAGGCGACAGCGCGGCGGCTGTGCCGGTTGGAACCGGCGTCCACGGAATCGCCGGCGTCCGTTTCGGACGGCTTGTGTTGTGTAGCGGTTGGGTTGGAGCATGAGTTCTGATTTTTCCTGTTTAAAAACGCAATCTGTATCATGTGAGTGTCCTCGAACAGTCACAGCTGCCAGGTAAGATGTCTGCGCAACATTTCTGCTCTGCTTCTTGGTGTAGCAACAATTCGAGAGTCCAACGCCTCGTACCCGATACCCGGCCAACGACTGCCGACAGGTAAGTCATTTGTCATTGCTTGTTGCCTTACAACACCGAATTCACTTCGTGTATTGTGAATAAGTTGCTTAACAGTTCCCCTAAATCGGGACCGGAATACGCTGTGATCGAGACAGACAGCGTAGCTTTGCAGATACGATGGTAGACTATATTTCGGTTCGTGAAACAATATCATCTAAATGTTATGATTAAACACCCGCTCACATCGTACTATATAAATGTATGACGCTACTGTAAGACTGATTCTCGGTGATT
Source organism: Ornithodoros turicata (assembly GCF_037126465.1). Taxonomy (NCBI): domain Eukaryota; kingdom Metazoa; phylum Arthropoda; class Arachnida; order Ixodida; family Argasidae; genus Ornithodoros; species Ornithodoros turicata. The sequence continues at coordinate 27,902 of NW_026999372.1, read as the reverse complement.
TCACTCGACAAGTTTCGTCCGACATTGACTTAGTAGCTGTTCTGTACGTAGCGCCAAAGCCAAGTTTCTCAAGCTATTCGGCCGAATATATCATTGTGAAGTTGCGCAATAAAAGGTATTTTTTGTACTAAGGTCGCTCATCACACCCTATGGCTGCGAGCTTCCCACAACCCTGCCACCGTTCCTATTTTTCGCGTTCAATAGCACCTTTAGTCTTTCTATTTACATTCCAACTTTTACATGCGTAGCTGTATATCTGATACTAATTTTCATCTTGCAGTCACTGAGCTCCAGCCCCCGGTAGCAGTGCTTGCCAGAGGCAGTCCGACATTACCAGGCCTCTTCAAGCAAATTCCGGAGCAATATAAAAGTCATATTGTTTTCGTTATTGCAGTCATGCCGTGTACCTCTTGGTTACTTGCTAACCGTATGTCGCACAATGAAATACTTCATGTGACAAAAACAACCAAGGCTCCGTCGTATTCCTGTAACTCCCACTACATTCCGACAAACGTGAACCAAAAAAACAGTGAACGGAAGAAAAGACAAAAAAAAAAAAAGAACAACAAGCGAGGACGGGAAGCACAGCAGAGAGGAGGAAAGTAGTGAGAGAGAGACGGATGACACGTCATTACGTCATTCGCGACGTAATCAAAAAAGAAAAAAAAGGGTGGCTAATCCTCAGTCATTGGTCCAGCTCCGGAGGTCACGTGAGTTTTCAGCTACAATAGATTTGTACTACAGCTTCGCACCCCTGGTGAGACTGCGTGAAACGGCTATTCGCATGCAGCAAAACGCATAGGGGAAAATTTTGCTCTGCTAGTGTGTCATGTACATACAAAGATTGTGCACCGCTTAGACAACTAAAAAGTAAAACGATAAAGTGATAACATACACATGCACGCATAATGCGCCTCCCAACTCATATTTCAGGCTCCGGGATTTGCCACTCCACGTTTGGGACCCGGTTAACGGATTTGAAACATGCAGAAACGCGCGAGGGTGCTTCACATGTTATGTCTAGTTTTCTAACATTTCGTTCTTCATTTCCGCGGGACGTCTGCGTGAGGATAGCACGACTGTCACTCTGTTTGTGAAATACAAGTCGTCGACGAAGCAAAATCTCACTGGGACGCTTTTAGGCGATCACCGTGCGGATGACGTGAAGTAAGCATTACGGGGCTCAAGCTTTCGGTACCGTAACAGACAAACTCCTGATACAGGTAAATGTATATCTGATTTCGTTGTATTGCATGCGTTTTCTGCGCTTATTTGCACAATGAATACAGGGACAGTTGTGCTGTGTGAGGAAGATGTGTGTTTAAGGGTACACGCAAAAGTCTACCGTACAAACGCACTTGCTTAGAAGATCTTGAAACAGTATCGCGTCTGACTGCATGTTGCTGTGTAATTCAGCATATAAATCAGGAAGGGAGTTACTCAGGACAGAAGCCGCCGATATTTCGAACAGAGACTGTTCTTCTTCTGGGCACCGTCCTCATTATTGGCATGGTATTTAAAGGGTTAGGTGTGACGTGTTTAAAGGTTCATGCGAAGGTTCATGCGAAAGGTTCGCATGAACCTTTAAACACGCCACACCTAACCCATGAAGAGAGATGAAGTCTGCCAAGCCTGGCGAGACATAAAATCTGTCTAGTCGGCTGTGATGGCCACGTGTGTTAACCCAGGTGAACTCATATGCGTCACCATGCACGTGGGACCAAGTATCAATTAAACCAATCGAGTTCACCAGGCGCTCCAGCTCTCTGTTCGCCTGCCGGCCGTGCTGGCGGTCTATCGTACAGTTAAAATCACCTGCAAAAATTAAGTTCTGATTTCCATAAAAAAAGTGTCAATTCTGCGAAAAAAATCCGAGCGCTCACCGCGGCGCACGGGGGCGTAAACATTGACAACACGCAGTGTTTTACTCTCATGTTCCAGCTCGACAGCCACCACCCTTCCCTCGGTGTCCGTGTCAAACCACCTGATAGATTCCCGAAACGACTGAAAAACTAAAATTCCCACGCCAGCTCTGTGGGGCGAACCACAGCTAAAGAACGCTTTGAGCCCATGTGAAACCTCTAAGGACTTTATAGCCCGACCGGATAGGGACCCGGTTTCTTGCAGGAGAAGGATGTCTACGCGAGCAGACCTTGCCCAGTCGATAACTTCTAACTGATTCACCTCCCTGCTGAACCCACGTACATTTAGTGTGGCAAGACTGAACAGGGACATTAAGAGAAAAATTGAGGACGCGAAAACGCTAGTTAGGAATCTCGCACTGCAGACCCCTCGGATACTTGGCGCTTCCGTTTCGCAGCAGATTCGATGAAGTCCATCGCGTCAGCCACTGCACCTTCCTCATCTAACTCTAGGTCAATAACTAACCTGTCGGAGCTAGAAGACGCTACACTGTCCCCATCACCCCCAACTCCAGTATCACCACCAGCATCCCCGTCACTAACTGCGACCACTGCCTCAGTATGAGCTACAGCAGCTCTCTTGACAATGACCTCACCACTGGGAGAAGCATTGTCGGGAGACGCCACGACTGTGTCAGGGTCACCAACACCACGTTCATTTCCAGCCGCCACACTAACAGCTTCTATAACGGGATGTTCATCTGACACAACTACGGTTGGGGTGTCCGCACTGGCAGCCTGCGCAGCTTGCACAGCCGGCACAACGGGCGCTTTCGGTGGCACTCGACCAGTCCCAACACGGGAAGCTCACGTCGCGGCCGAACACTCGGACACGGCGTGGTCTCCACCGCAACGCCTACACAACGCATCGCAACACTCATGTCCAACCTCACCACAGCGGGTTCAAAGCGGGGCCACACAGTCCTTCTTAAAGTGACCTTCCGCGTTGCAACGCATGCACACGCGCTTTAGGCCATCATAATTGATGGTCAAGCGCTTACCGCGTACGCTGATGAAATTCGGAACAGGGGATCGCATTTCCATAAGAACACGACGATTCCCTGTTTCGATTCCTTCCAATTCCTTCTGAAGGAATGTCTCACGGCTCACCTTGGTGACTGGCCCATATCTCGTGAGTGCAGTCTCTACCGCGGTATCGGGAATGGGGTCCGGTACCGAAATAACCGTCACCGTGACCAAGTTGGACTCGAGCGAGACCAACTCAATCACGCTGCCCTTCACTGTAAGTGAACCAAGGGCTTTCAGCTTTTCAGCAGCAGCCCTTGACTTCAATATCAAGTCGCATGCCCCACCTCCAATGTGACGCATGCTCTTCACAACTTTTCCTACCGTCTTCACTAGTGGAAGGAGGAAATCTACCCGCGACACGCCTGGAGGCAGTGTCACAGAGAACGGCTCAACCGCCGGCGGTATACACTTTACAGGCCTCACATTGTGAGGCTGCAGTAAGAAAACACACAAGAAATGAACACGGACAAACGAATACTTACCCAATCAAGGCAAAAGGAACACAAGGCAGGAGCGAGCACAGAACACGTCGTCTTCAGTCTTCGTCTTCGCGTCGCGTCGCGTGTAGCGTGTAGCGTGTAAGTAGCGTTACTACTGTTACCGCGTAGATCACCGCAAACGCGAAATACGAGTCAGGCGGCTGCTACCTACCATCAGTGCCAGTCATCCAACTTTGCTGGTGTGGCGGATGCGTTTAGAATAATGATGTTCGTCACCACTGCTCCCCTCGCGATACGCGATGACAACGTCGCTTGAGATAACTAGTGCTGGTGGCACCATTCTGTGAAACATTGTATCGAGTCAGAAAGGCTTGTTTTGCCCCAAAGATGTTAATCAAACTGTCAGGAAGATGAGATACCAATAACATGAATTGACAATGACAATAATTTGGTATAATCACTCGCCTATTTTAAACCTGGCGGTGCCAGCATATTTTTAAGAAAATTATTTTTCAGAATACATAACCAACGACCAGGAACCACCTGGCGGCGTGTCCTAGGAAATACTACACTAACGCTGAGGCCGGGTGCTCTGACGCACGGAGCGCCTCACAGAGATTACGCGAGTGAAGCGCCAAACACTTTTCTGGCAGAGCTGGTACTCCCAAGCTACACAGATCACGACTTGCGTGTAGTTGAGACCTGCAGACCCATTCAACGGATCCGCTACACAGAAAGCGGAACGCGTGTCGTGTGATAGCAGCTTGTATTACCGCTTGCGGGGATGAAAGAGCCGCTAAAAAGCACAAGCGACTGTAATACCATGGTGCAAACAGCCGTGCCCGAAGAGTAATCGACAGGTCAACAAACTTGAGCTCTCGCAGCACAGCACTACAGCGGTTGAATACTCGAGGCCAGTTGACAGCTGAGACACCTGTACTGTCAAAAACAACTCCTAGGATTTTAACGTGAGGCCTTACAGGAACTTGAAAGGGTGCAGCACAGGTTGGCTGAACATTTAAAAAATGAGCCACACTTTTAGATCTATTCAATCTTGCCCCAGAAACTGTACCGTAGTCTTCAAACGCCTTCAACACTGGCTCTAGGGAACTCTCGCGCGGTAGTATGACGGAGACGTCATCAGCGTACGCAAACACAGGCGATGGGCATCTATTAGGCAGCCTTTGGATAACTGAGAGAGAACACTGTCTCTCGAGGAGAGGGTTGATGGCAAGGGCATACAAGGCGGGGGAGAGAGGGCATCCTTGTCCGACACCACACGTAACGTCAAACGAAGACGATAGACCATCAGCTACGGCACTTTTTGCCACTTTGTATAGCACATCAACAAAGCGCACCCAACCATCGGCGAAACCATATGTCCTCAGTGTTAAAAATAGGTACATGTGGCCCACACGATCGAATGCCTTCGACTGATCGAAGGAAGCCACCAGTGCTGCTGTGCGTGAACACATTATCCATTGGATGGCATCACGTAGCGCTATCCTGTGGAGGTATCCAGGGACAGAACACGCCTGGCACGGGAGTAGCACGGGTGGAAACATCGGTTTCCACTTAAAGCCAGACAGTGGTCTTTTTTTCTGGTGTGGGTGAAGGGCACATGAGATCATAATAAATGATTCCCGAAATGTGTTATGTCGCATTGTGACGTGATCTGACAATGTTCAATAACATAACTATTTGTCACCGGTTAAATAGAGCACTATATGATACACCTCAGAAGTATACCTACACTTGTCTGCTTTATATTTTTTTCAACCTGTTATTCCAATGTATATTATACTCTTCCTTCTATATTAACTTAACAGCCCCAATTTTCTAGCATGTCCTGTGATAGACAGGTTAGCTTAAATGAGTGAATCAATTGAGTTTGATTTGACATTTTCTGGCACAGAGATTAACTTAATGAAGACATCAACCACACCGTCTAAGCGAACGGAAACCGAAATTGAAAACCGAAATTAACTGTCATTTTTAGCTCGAATTCAACCGGAATTGAACCGTAATTACTAGCGCCAACTTAGAGCTGAACCGGAACGGAACCGATATAGAAAGCTTCGGTTACCGGTTTGGGATACTGGTTCGGTTTGGGTTCGGGTGTAGTGGGGGTGATGTGGGGATTGCTGCGGTCCGCCTGCCTAGGTTGATGGCACGTTGCTCGGGGAAGGGATAAAACTGGGTCCCGTTGGTCGGAAAACAGCAAGAAATGGATAAAAAAACGTAGCTAAGAGATCTTGCATCATTTTAGTGGTTACCTATAATTTTGTACTATCTTTGAAGTATGTTTGATATGCCACAGGAGGAGATCCCCCTGAGTTTGGCCCGCCTACTTTCTGATGCAAATACACATATTTTTGGTGTTTCGTTCTTGGATCAAAGATTTCTTCTGAAAAATTATTTTCCAAATAATTATACCAAATTACTCTCATTGGTAATTTATGTTATTGGTATGTTATCTTCCCAACAGTTTGATTAACATCTTTGGGGTAAAAGGAGCCTGTCTGGCTCGATATAATGTTTCACAGTATGGTGCCACCGGCACCAGAGAGAACTGATGTTGTGAGGCTGGAACAACGTAGAAAGGACAAACACATAGAAAGCCTCAAATTGTTTAAGAAATTAACGATGAAACATGGAAGTCACAGAAAAGGTTAGCCAGCTGTAGGACTGGAACTCACATCTTCTGGATCTCTGGTAGAGCCCTGGACCGGAAATCCAGAAGATGTGGGTTCGAGCCCCCAGCTGGCTAACCTTTTCTGTGACTTCCATCTTTCATCTTCCACCAGCACCAGTTACCTCAAGCGTCGTCGTCATCGCATACCGGGAGGAGAGCAGCAGTGAAGAACATATTTATTCTAAACGTATCCGCCACACCAGCAAAGTTGGATAACTGGCACTGATGGTATGTAGCAGCCGCCTGACTTGAATTTCGCTTTTGCGGTGATCACCGCGGTAACAGTCAATCTCTGCTGCCAACACGCCGTTTTGTGGCACAAAGTTGAGGTACTGTATGGGGTTCCACAGATTCGCTAGAACACCATTTAACCGCCCCCCCCCCCCCCCGTTCCAATACCGGGTAGACGACAGTTCATCCTCTTAGCCGTAGAGATAAACTACCAAGTGTGGATTGCGCGCTGCATAGCAGTACACGGCGGTCGCGCTCGGGGGCTCGGGGCTCGGGGCTCGGGTGGGGGGGGGGGGCAGAGTTTTACAGAGGGAGAGAGCAGTCCTTGGTGCTATGGAGTTCGGAAGACGCTGGCTAACTTCATCTGTGCTATTCGAAGAAACGCATGGAAGGTACGTCGTTCACTACTAAGCATTACTTTCCTTCGTGCCGTTATCCCGTACGCAACTCTCCGCAGTCTTGGTCTGTTGCATGACGACGACAAGCACGAACAGCAATCCTTAACGTGACGTGATTTCACACGCAGCAGTTGGCATTGCACTAGTTCTAGTTTTGGTCCTAGCTTGTTGAGATAGTTATATGGGAGCTACTCCTTGTGACTGGTCTTCCGCCTCGATGCCAATACACACACCGGGGACATCCTCCATAGGTAGCTCTCCTGCTTGATGACCGGAGTGCCCCATCCGAGTGAAACAAATGAAGTTTGCAGACTCAGGGCCGCTCTCGCAAAATGAACTTTTTGAACTGTCCCGGCAAACGGTTTTGGAGGGTAATTGGCGGTGTATATAGTCAAGGCTTGTCGCGAGGCGCGCTTTGCTGCACGTTGCAGAGTGGCGTAGTTGTCCCTCCCTGCAAGGACGCGTCAGGAAAACAGGACCCGGATGCGTATCGTCCCATAACACTTTTGACTTGCGATTACAAAATCCTAGCCAACGCACTTCTCCAACGTGTTTCGTCGTAGTTGAAGAAGGTCTTGCACCCATGTCAAGCCTGTTCGGTCAATGGCAGGTCATCGGTCCCCAACAGGATGCGATTCGTGACTCCTGCCAGTGGTCAAACCTGAGGTGGCCAACAGCGGTGTTAGCCTCCTTCGACAGGCAAAAGCTTTTGGCAGAGTGCGTCATTCGTATCTGTTTTCCATGCTGACACCTTACGAAGCTTTCCATGAAGCGTGGGTTCGCTTTGTGGAAGTGTTGTACCTTCGTGCGAAAAGGCTGGTCTCCGTTGCTGGTGGTGTATCGCTTCCGATTGGGATTACGCGCGGTGTACGGCAGGGTTGACCCATTTCTCCTGTATTGTACACTGTTGCAATCAACCAGCTCCTGGTTCGTTTAAGTTCCCTCCCTGTCCTTAGTTTGCCCAGTGGTCGCCGCCCTCCTGTTTTCGCATATGCAGATGACATCTATCTCATGCTACCTGGGGAAACTTGCCTTGAACCTATGCTGAAGGCTTTCGACGATTACGGCTAAGTGTCTGGCGCTCAACTCAACAGGTCTAAGAGCGGTGCCCTCTACATTAATGCGGAACCTTCCCTCCTTACACCTACGGCGTACCCTCAAAAACCCTAGTCAAAACCGTCGGCGTTGTCTTCGATTGTAGTGCGGTATCTCCTGTAAACTGGCCTAGAGTGCTTAAACATTCCTCCCCTGTTCTCCGTGAACTCAAATCTGTAGACCTCCCCTCATTTTCCGTGCCCGCCTATTGACTCTTGGTACTGGAGCCGTCTGTGGTTCCTCGCCGCTGTATGTCTGTCACCTGCAGTCATCCGAGTCGCCTTAACTTGCAGCGCAGTCCGTTTCCTGTGGGCTGGTTCAGTTGAATGGGTCAGGAGGTCCCAGCTGTATCTCAGGCGTGATCGGGTCGGTTTGGGCGTGCCGGCTATCACGGAGCGATGTCTAGTACTGCATATCCTTGCTCTTTTTGAGGCGCTTCACAGTCCTCATCATCCAGCGTGCGCTTTGGTGCACTATTTCCTCGGTCATGCCGTTCGGTGGTTCACCAATATCACTGGCAGCCGCTCGAGAGCAGAAGTTCCTTCCCCCTTTTCACAGCTTGCATAGCTGCCGTCAGACGCGTACGCGAGATGTCCTCGGACGCTGAGTCTCTCTTTGGGAAGCCAGGGATTTCTTGCCGCACTCATGGAGGCGCTGCTGGTTCCCTCCCTGCCTGGTACTGTGGGTGGTCCTTCCGGAAGCGCCTGACGACGTATCACGACTGGCTGGTTGTACGCTCGTCGGGCGAGTCTCTAGTGGAAGCTGGCCCATGGTGTCCTGCCTGAACGTTTGCAACGCTTCCATATTTGTCGCACGGATCACTGACCGTCTTGTGGCATCTTAGAGTCACCAGAGCACTGCTTCCTTCAGTGCCAGATTCCAGATTGCGGTCGTTTTTTATCTTCCAAGTGTCGAATGGGCCACTGTAACGGAAACATTTGGAATGTCTGATTGCAGAAATAAATTTCCGAGTTTGGATACGCCAGTGCCGGTTAGCCTTCGGTGGTCCCGACAGCGGAAGTTTAGGTCTGTTTTAGGCAGTTCGTAAAGGACTGCGGGCGGTGATCACCAGGGAACACGCATTGCTCGGCCCAGTCGAGTACTCCCGTCGCTTGCTTTGCTCCACTCGCATCTTCCGCTATGATCATGGTGAGTGGCACATTCTGTTCTAGCCAGTTTGCTAGATTTGTACTGTCCTCTCTCGGGACTCTTACGTATATTATGGATTGTTCGCATGGTGCGGCCCGTACAAACAGCAATCTCCCTCAGGAGCGTTGTTATTCTGCCTTTCAGCATAGTGTGCTACTAGTGTTCCTGTTCGTCTAAAAGGAGCCTACCTCCATAGGTGATTGACGCATCTTGCTTGATGACAATACACACCGGAGAGGGGCCCTTTCCCTTGGTAACATGGCCCACCCCTGGGTGAGCCGTGTCGTTGAACGCGCTGCCATTAAAGCGGTCGTCGGAGCAGTATCGCTTGCGGTGCTATTCCAGGAAGATCTTTGCTTTGATCACAATCTCCCCACACACGCACGCAGTCACACCGCAACCTCCCTTAGGAGCGTTGTTGTCCCGCTTTTCAGCATAATACCCTTCTAGCGTTTCTGTTTGTGCAAAGGGGCCTACCTCCATATGTAGCCCTCCTGCTTGATGGAAATACATCAACACGCTTTTGCTCTCATAACGCGGTCCGCCCCCGTGCGGGCCGCGTCTTTGAATGTGCGGCCGATAAAAAGGTACTCGGGGCAGTACAGCTTGCCTCAAGGCTTTCGACCGGTAATCGATGGATGCGCGGTTCAAATCCTTCCGCTGTCTGACTTCTTTTTGACGTCTGCCATATTTCAAGTTACACGACAATGAAACAGCGCCTTCATTATTTTCATTCGTCAATGCATTCCTCGAATTTTCAGAGAAAAACACACACACAAACATGTTTTTTTTTTCTGAAGCCCAAATGTTTCTGAAATTGCGCACCCCTAAGCGATGCCTGAAAGTGCCCACAATGCTTTGAAAGACGTAGCGAAGCTCCATAGTTGAGACATATTGTAAAAGTACACGTATGCTGCACAAAGATGCCTATACGAGCCTCAGTACGTCTACTGCACAGGATGGTGCAAGAGCATTTTGTTTGCTTGATTCTCTATACTATGACCTCGACCACCATGAAAGCGTCATTGATGCCCTTGAGGATTCAGCTATAGAATAATCACGAAACGGCTAACCTGAAAGCGTAGTGTCCTGCTACAATAATGATTGCGTGCTTTATTTTGAACTACCATGTCAGTTAATACATCCGAGTCGCATGAGTGTGATTTACGATCATCAGTAGGCTAAAAGTTTCCTGATCTAGCTGGGCATGGAAAGGGTTCCAGTCCACGACATCAAATGAATACGCCGAATATTGGACAAACATTAACTTCTGAGGCTCCCTGTACATATCTGCCAGATTTTTTTAATAGGTGTTCAGAAGTTGAGGGAACCACACGGGAAAAAGTGACGATCATTTTTTACAGAATTACAGTTATTATTTCACAAGTTAAACTTCATTTTTGCGGACGTTGGACCCGATCGTTGTATCATAAAGAGGTTAATACATAGACACCGTTTACGAAATATGGCCTTACAGTTTCCAAGTCCGTCCAAATGCAACGAGATACTCCGCCTCTCCAGTTTCCGAAGTTTTCGAAGAGTAGAAGTGCACATTTTTTTTAAGAGTCTAGCACTGGTGCAACCCATTTTTCCTTTCCCGGCGTGCACGAGTCGTTACATGGCATAATTAAACACAATTGTACATTTCAAGACATTGTTCAATTGCCAGAAATCAACTTGCTTTGCCTCGCGTTGTAGTCGGTAGAAGAGTCGCCATTTTGACGATTCTTGACGAGTCAAAACAAAATAATGCTCCATCCGATTGATCTCAAAGCCGGTAGATCGCTGCTCTAGTTGTCCATCTTCGTCTCCCTATTATTCGTATGTGCTTTCATGTGAAGTGCTGGGACGGGTTTTTCGTTTACCATCCAGGATATACGGCCTCAGGACGATTGTACGGTACATGTGCTAAAATTTGCAGAAATCTGTTGGAATTTGTCATGTAACTTGAATCATCGCAAGTGCGGTTGAGCTTTTCACCAGTCCCATTTGACCTAATTCAATGTACCGAATCAAGAAGATGGGGGTGGGATTTTACTTACAACTTATGTTATGAGTGACAGTCTTTGAACGAAATGGAAATGTCGGAGAATCAATTTGACGAAACGGAGCTGTGCATAGTTCACAGAAAAGCATACGGGTCATGACAGCGTTTCGTCCGACTGCAACTGACGACCCATAAATTATTTTCGCCAAATTCGGATGCATTTTTACATTAGGTGTCGCTGAAAATGTGGGGTTCACCTAAACATGGGTGCATTTCTATGCTTCTCCTCGGAGAACGACTGAAGGTATCTTAGGTCTGTAAACGTCAGAGTGGTTGTAGAGGATTGATCCTCCATTTTGTGTGAAGAAGATCTCATGCTATTGCGTCATTCTTTAAGTACTATAGGCCTTGAAATCCACATTCTATGCGATACGGTTGCTATTTTTTCTGAGTCACTGCTTCTACGTGGCTATATAAAATTTGGTAGACGTACAATTGGGCACTTGGTGAACACATTCAACAACAAAATATTTATAAATATTGTTAGCCTTTGACAGCCGTAACAAAAGATGTACAATTCACGCATATTGACTACAGTACATATTAAGTACAGTACGAACAATGTCAAACAGAAATAAAGTCAAAACAAAACCTGCAGTTCCTGCATACGCCAAGAACACTCACCCCTGCAATATGGAAAACGAGAAACACAAGAGGAGAACAAGAACCAATCAAACGAAAAAAAGGACCTCAACGATGCATAACCTACGCAGTTAAACAGTTAAGCACGAATTCCGTAAAGCCCTCTAATGTCCTAATAAATAATAATAATGTCCTAGTAACAGGAGTTTTGTTCAGTTTGCTCCTTAACACAGGGGTATAATGTTCGCATTTCGCAGAGTATAAGAGAAGAGAGAACAGAGCAGTCGGAATTTTACAGAATTTGATAAGTTAGCTTTTCTGCTGGCTGAAAAAAAAATCGATCTCGTCAACATGATACGAGCATTCTGTAAATTGAGTCAATGAAGATCGCGCACGACACGATCGAAGAACACGACACATACACAGGTAATGCACTAAATATGTTTCATACCACTTGTGGCTGATCAAAAGAGGGGAAAAGGGTGATATGTCTTGTCCTTCCTTTTCTCGCAGGTCGGAGCGGTCGGATGATATCTTACATGGGGCTCCGCTAATAAAGTGGAAAAAGTGCGCTTCCCGGAAGACGCAAAGGGCAACAACAAGATGTCATATGAGAACCGGGCGATCTGTCGGAGCCTAACACCACGTCTCAAAACTAAAAATTGATTTTCTCTAGGATTCGCATCACGTAGAGCCAAAATATCTTGCAGCAATGTAAAGTGAGACAAGGAGAGTTCAGTAACATAACATTTGTAGGATTCTGAAGACACGAGATTTAGTCCGCAGTGGCACTTCAGGGCCATTCATTAACTTTCAGAAGAAGTGAAAATCTAAGGACGCTAACCCAATGAGTATGGAAGTTGCGGAAAGCGTTCTAGTTTCGAGCCAGCAGAGTGTACGGTCGAGCGTTGTCGTACGGAAAACTATCTGTTCAGCGCATGTTCGAACACCACACACGCAATCTATCCATGGAGGTAAGAAACTAAGGAGAGGGCTAAAAGATCGGAAGACCGTGGGACCCCTCTAGCGGTCGCTCCTGGCAATACCACGCCCATCTAGTTGCCCGGTCACGTGATCCCCACATGTTTCGGCGTTATGGCGGTCTGCGCGGAGGCTTTGAAGTTTAGCAAACTTCACCTTCAGCAAACGCCTTACCTTCAAGGAGTCCATTCGCACAATACTTTGAAGGTTATGGGTTGTTTCAACATTTGCCGCGTGATAAATCGCAGCAAAATAGCAAAACAGAAGAGAAGCCAGGCAATGTCACGATGACGTGCGTATATCTTCTAGCGATTTAGTGATCCATTGCTTCCACACTGAGATGATCTATCTTGTGTTTCAACGGGTGTGATAACTTCGAACTCCAAATATGTTATGAAAGCGGAAACAAGTTATTCGGCCGCAGCTCGTCTCTGTATTCAGGTAAGATACGCCGCGGACATGGAGGACGCCATGTTTTATGACGTCTTGCCGTGACGTTTATGGGTCACGTGTGTGGGCAACTAACCACAATGCCATGCGCGGGTCACAGCACGCTCGCTTGCATTGGGAGAGGCGCTTAGGGCACCTCCTTAGTTTCTTACCTCCATGAATCTATCTCGCCGACCCTGGTCGTATCTGGATGTAGCTACATGATGGCGCCACGCGCCGCTCCGTATCAGAGCTTTTTATGAGGAGAGTTTGGCCAGAGGAGGCACAGTAAGCCGGTTTTGCCGCCGCGAAAATAGTGTCGCCGCTAACATTTCCCGCCAAATTCCGGCTATTTACTATCCATTGGCTCAGGTCCCCCACGTGACCTTTCTCGATCATAATTGGCTGAGGCTCATTTAACCGGTGGATTCGCCCGCGTTCGTTTCACCCGTCTGACCGTTGGGTAGCTGGCGTCTACGTATGTGAACAGACAGTGATTTCGTTTCGTGGATTTCGAAGACGTTCGAGCCATGGACGAACGCCTGAATGAAAGGTAACAGACAAACGTATGATGCATGTCAGTGATCAGACGTTTAATACTGTCGCCTAACTGTGTGCATGGAGGTACGCCTTGCCCCGTATTACATCACTTTCTGCCGGCTATCAGTTATGATCTGGTTGATGATTCTGCGTGGCGTTACTTGTTGCGTTTTGTTCCGCTATTTGAATGTGTCTGATGTTTAATACACTGGTGTGCATGAAATGGAAAACAGCGTGCATCGCGTACGCATGGCTCCTCGAATTTTGGCATTAGTCGACATTAGGTGCGTAACGATAGCATGTCTTACAGAGCGTATCCAGCCAATTAACGTTGCCTGTGCTCGGGTTTACCATATCATTAACAGGTTCCCCTTTTTTTTTTTTCATTCAGACACCGACAGCTGTTCGTGGCCCTGCGATCCGCGAGCATGTGGCCCGTCACCAGAAAATTCGACAGTTGTGCTGGGATGAAGCGGATGCTTCTGCGACTCATCACGTGCTATACATGTGTATAATAATATCTACTTTCTCCAAACCGAATAGGTTCCCTTAAGGATCGTATAATATGATAGTCACGCTTTCTATCGCTCGGCACTATTTATTCTCTATTTATTCTGCAGTATTCTGTAATAATCGTGTAGATTTACTTGCATTCAAATGTTGCTTCTTGTTTATATGTTTACCGTGTCAATAAAGTTGTACATGTGAATTCCTTCATCTTCTGGATTTTCATTTTCTGCTTCGTGATAATATTAGCAGATGGCCCGGCGAAGCGCTCGGAGCAGGGGGGAGGGAGAGAGAGAGAATTTGAGTGAGAGGGTGTGGAGAGGGCACGCAGCGCACATGCGCAGTTCGATCAGCCAGCGCGCGCGTTTTGGCGCCGTTTTCCGGCTACTTTGTCGTGATTCGTTACGGATGATCAGGTGCTCAAGGGAGGCGGTGGTTTTCGTGGCGAAACTGTGGAAGCTACAGCTGCAGTCCACTGGTTTGGCCATTCTGAGTTCTTTTGCCGCCCGGAGATGGGGAGCCGTCATCGCCCAGCCCACTTGATCGGGATGGAAAGCGCGCCGCGGTGGCTCCGGGGATTTCAAGGCTGTGCTTCTGCTCCAAAATGGTGGAATGGGAGATTTCATGATGATAGCTCTGATCCAAATGATGGCCTTGGCACCGCGCATCGGGTCACGTCAAATGGCGAGTTTTGAGACGGGTTCCTCCCAATGACCAAACTCTCTTAATAAACGGCTCTGCTCCGTATCAGGTTTCGGCCTCGCTCCACGCGCCATCAGGCGTTACTTTTCAGCCGACGCTGGTAATATTAAACAGCTCGATGCTAAACTTTGCGTTATTCCGTACCGCGCGTTAAATGCATGACTTTCCAGTGATTTGTTACGAGCTCTCACAGGATGACCAGTTGTGTCGTTTCTTTGAAATCCAAGTCAACCATCACGCGAGGTTTGCACTGCGCCAACCCGGTACGGAACGGTATGTTCAGTTCAGCATCGGGCTCATAGTGCGTGGTAATAAAATATTTGTGTTATACGGATCAGCACTGTGTATGAAATGCGATTGAATTCCTTTAATGCACCTTTTGAGGGATGGGTATGGCCACGTCGAATCACGCTGGTTGCAGGAACAAAAGGGTCCTCTCTCCGCCGTTTGTTTCTTTATCCTTCCGTCTCGGCTAAGAAGAATGGTTTCGATGGCCGTCTTTGGATGAAGAGTGAGTTCTAGCAGATTGGATGCTGTTCAGGGTAACGCTTCAGACAATGTCATTAGCGGCTATCAATGGCATACAGACGTAGACAAACTGACTGAGCACAGCAAGATCGAGTGGTAGACAGAGGTGTGGCAGTGCGTCATGGGCAGACTCGAGGGGAGCTCCGCCAACAACCCTGTGCAAAACCTGCCGGAAGCCCGGGGAATGCCTATGACAACACTAACCCACCACTTTCCAAGTATGTGGGATTCCGCCCCTCAAGTCCCACCGGGGGTGGAGCTCGACCAGCCTTCTACCCAAACCGCTGCACCGAGAGACACAGGCACAAGTCAATGAACACCTCCTTCACTGGTCCACAAACGTGAAGTTTCATTCCCGTCAAAGGAACCGCTGTCTGTCTTCGCAGCTGCCGTCAGTTTATACATTGGTACGTCAGTTTATACATTGGATCTCCCTTTCTCCCCTCCCCCACTACGCGCTCCGACAAACGAACCACCCGGACGGAGTGTCTGGATCAGCCCCTGTTCAGACTTCCTCGGGTTTTCGAGCCTGGGCATGAATTGGTGAAAGCGGTGGGATTGAAGGTGGCGCTGGTTGGAATCTGCGATCCCCATGCATTGAGAATGTTGCGCCGCCCTTTGTTTAACGCGTTTGACACTGCACCATACTGTACAGTGGATTTTATGTCTGGTTCTTCGTCTCTTTCTTCTCCACACTGCTGTCTTTAACAATCTCAGCCACTACACCACATTTCTCCAGTTCCTGCGAATAGCGGCACGCTTCATCATGAAGTGGGCCACAGGCCGTACGATTCTACGCGAGATTCTAGATCTCGCCATATTGGGCAAACAGTGGCAACCCTATTATCCCAGAGCAGCCAACACCGGAACAACGATCTATGAGATTACTAAACATTTCCACAGTGCAAGACGCATGTTACTGCGAGCAGACCATGTCACTCTAGGGAAACAAAGACATTCCAGGCTAATCATTTTCGAGTTCATTTATTTATGTCAGCAGGTTCATAAGAGGGACGGTTGATCTAGTTTAACCAACGATTTTCCGAAAGTATTGTACCATGTGACCGAGCACTCCCATGTTCGGTACTCCATCATAGCTGCAAAGCTCAAGATAAAAACAGCAGGTTTACGTACACGCCGACCCTGTAGTGTCGCTCACGCAACGTCACGAATTCTAATTCTGTAAGTGCAATTTAGTTACACACGTTGTCATATCATGAAGTGACACATTTAGACGGATTTGTACGCCGTAGTGTTGAAAGCGTTCGAGCCATTGGTTCGTAATTAAAATAAATGTCACTCTTAACTCATGAATAATAATAATAGGGGATTCATTGAAACGTACGGTGGGTCCACCAACATTTGTGGGCTTACATGGTGCACGTCTCGTAGGGTAGGACTGCCGATAATTTCGACAACCTGGGTTTCTTTTAACGTGTGCCAGAAACCTTCGAAAGACGGTGCTTAATACATTACAAGCGGTCAGCCGGTTGCATCCGTCTTGCGCAGGTATCGAATGCGGCTTGCGCAGTGATGTCGTGTTTGGTGACGTGAATCAGGAAAACAACGCCAGATCGGGAGGACATGCAGTTGCGGTTTGCGTCATATTACGAGGTGATGTCACATTCGGCCCGCAGTTTGGCACCTGTGACGCATCCCCACGTTTTTCCCAGTAATGTGACTCAAAAGCTGCGCGTGAAGTCTTTTGCAGGAACCTCATTTAACAGTTCATATACTAACCTCATTCAGAACGGTTGTATTCCTCTTCAGGTACCACTATTGGCAACCCGGACATCATACACCACAGTACGGTGGACAATTCGGCCAGTCACCCTCCCAAATTTCACGACCACATCCGTCACGAGACATCAAGGTCCGCGCACCGACTCAGGAAGCAGACGGTGACGCTGCAATCAGTGTTGCCACACGTAAAACAAATTCATCTGTAGATCCGAGCCCGAAAAATCTGTAGATAGAGCTAAAAATCTGTAGCCACTCAAAACTCAGTTTCTTCAACATTTCGCCTTCAAATCTGTAATGTCTGCCTGCGTGTCCAAATTAGTGGAACAGCAAGGGCTCATTTCGTTCCACTGCTGAAGACCACAGCCGGAATTTTTTGCTACGGCGCCCTCGCATTACGCGTTGGAACTTTTGGTGTGCGATGTCGCGTATTCAAATCTGCTACAATCAAAAAAAGTATATAAGTGAATTATAAACGTTGTTGTTTCACTTCAACGTGAGTCCAGTCTGTGATGCAAACTGGTAACGCGCACACAAACACTCAAGAAAACTGATTTAGCGTTGAGGCTCGCCAATAATTCAGACGCAGTAGACGTCCTTCTCCTTCGGCGAACCCCGCCAGTTTCGTGATCGACGGGTCAAATCCTTCTCAACGGCGAAAGCGAAGCAGTTGACCCAACAGCATGCGTTTTGTGTGCAGGAGGCCAGTTGGTGGTCGTTGAGAGGCTGTCTCTTTGCTTCGTTTTCGTCAAATTAACTGTGGAAAATATTCTAAAAAATAGTCAATAAAAAACTCATTCCCGCGTTCTGCTGACGTTTTTCATCGTTGTCGTTTTGTGCACTGATGCGAAACACTGGTTCGACTGACTCATTGATTGGAGCAAAAAAAAATCATGAGATTTTCAGAAATATCTGTAGATCGACAGATTTTTCAAAAAGTAGGTGGATCTCATGATAAATCTGTAGGTGTGGTAACACTGGCTGCAATACGAGATGCTGCATGAGAAGCAATGCTGCAACATGAGACGTACTAAAACCTGGTCGTGCCAGTGCCCTCGTAAGGGAGATTATGATGTCCCTTACGAGGGCCTTGCCAGCAACCCCCAAAAGAATAGTCGTATCAAGAATCGGCTCACACGTGTCATGGTAGCCGCTGCAGGTGTGAGCCGATTTTCGATAAGACTTGTTTTGGGGGTTCCTGGCAATGTCCTCGTAAAGGAGATTATAGAGGTTCACGAGATTGTAAGGGCCGAACATAACACTTGCATCAGTCAAGCGTCTATCTCTCTATGAGAAAAACAGCTTGCATTCCTTGAGAGCGTGTTGTAGGTGTCGCGGTTGTTCTTTTCTTTTGTGTTGTGGTTTTTCCCTGGCCATGTTTTTCGCAAATAAAAGTTAGTTGTGAGTGTGCGCCCCTTCTCGCTTTCTCGTCGTTCTTCTTCCGCGTGTACTGTTTGGCCCGCTACCATGTCTTTTCGAACTAATCACGACTGCACTTGGACAGCCATAGCTCGCCGGACGAGCCCCAGGTGCAGTCACTTGCACTCTGAGAAAAAATTGTGCTGTCAGACCTTTTTGTGTATATCGGTATATCCCTTTATAAACGACGCGGTGCAAACGTTGTGCGTGAAAGAAGAAAGGAAGTATTATGTTAGTGTACAAGAGACAGGGGGCGCGATACATTTTTCGAAGATTGTTGGGTACTCCCAAGGAACTGTTCACAAAACAAAATACACAAAAAAAAAAGAACGAAAAAAAAAACATCCGAGTTTCAATCAGCAACCTTCAGTAAGAAGCGGAATGGAACGCAGTGATCTCCAGGATAAGTATTCCACATAGTGAGAGTGCCAGAAGCTCACGTGTCGCAGTATATCCTCAGGTAAAGGTGAGAATTTCATCAGCGAAGACTCCTAAAGTAGGTAATAACTCCTATCTGCATGGATTTAGTTATTGGTGTAATAGATGTAATATTGTTCTTCTACGCTTCGTAATTCTATTTACAATGTATTGTTCAATACTTCTCCTTCATAACGTGTGCAGCGTTAATACAAAAACGCACTTTTTTTCGGAGTAGACGCACCGTCATCCAGATACCTCTACCCATTGTTATGTCATACGAATAACTGCAGACGCCAACGCGAAGGTACATGTAACGTTTTGCTCTATTTGTCCTACACTCTTGAAAATGGTGGTGGTGGTGGTGATGGTGAAAATGGACTTCACCACATGGCACGCTCCTAGCCAACAATCATACCGAATTGAATGAGAACGTTCTTGCCCCTGATTTGTTGAACTCGGGTGGCGGAGCCTATTTGTAGCAATAATGCCCCACAAAATGGGTACATCTCCTGCTCCAGGTCATCATCCGAGTGTCCGGCTCCCTTCATCAACAAATCATGAGTGAGAACGTTGTTCTTGGGGATCATGGTTGGCTGCCAACATGCTATATGTAGTGAAGATACGGACCTATCAGATTCATCTATACCAAAGGTGTCACAGCCATGGCTGGGTACCCAAAACTTCTGTGTGGATCGTTCCCAAATTCAAATTAATTGCGGTATGAAAGGTGGAGTAGAATAAAAGGAAAGAAAGCTACAGCTCTTCTTATCAGTCAAGGTGAGAAGAAGATTGAACATCGAGCGAAGACGCGAAGTCGTCACGCTGTCACTGACTGGACCGTCCCAAAGAGGATTGCCAGCTGTTCCCTTTCGTCAGTTAATCCATTGTCCGCGTTTATCGCGAAGAGGGTCGCCTGGAATATGCCCCGAGGAGTGCCCCGTTTCATCCACAGCAACACGCACGCATCAGTGCTCGTGCAGCTTTCCTTTTCTTTCCGTCGCAGAAGGGCTGGTGTAGACGTTCGTGCATGCACCCTCTACCTATGTATATATTTTAAACATGATAAAAACTACCTGAATTGGATAAAACACAAGCTGCATATTTTGCGGTTATCACACTTCATTATTTAATGACCATCCCTAGTAAAAAATCAGCCTGGGTCAAGCATGGAACAAGCCTGGATATATAGAACCAGGCTTGAACCATGCTAGCCAGTGCTGTTCCCATGCTGGATGTAGAACCAGTCAAATTTACACTGTGGAACCAGGCAGCTTACACTCACAAATCATGGTGGTCCAGCTGGAAAGGTTACAGCCCAGTCCAAGCCTACCATCCGCTCAATGTACACATGGACACGCTCGAGGTATTGTTAATGACAGGAACAAGGTTGTGTTTATTGTTCACTAAAAAGTCATATGTGCTTTTCCAACATTTTTGGCAACACAGAATTTTCACATCTATTATGTGGCTATCACCACAGCTATAGTTAACTTTATGTTTATAAGATATATATATATAAGATGCATATAGCTGTTAACAACACGTGCCGGCGAAAGCAAACATACAAGAGTCACTATGAGATACTTAAATGAGCTGTCACCTGTCACTGCGCATGCAATGTTGTTCAGTTCAGGACTTCTGCACGTGGTAATTGGCTGTCAAACTTCAGTGTAAATACTCTGCCACACAAGAGCACAACCTTCGTTACCAGTGCCAATAAAGTAAACATGAAAAGTAGCTACGATGTGAAAAATGGAAGTCCAGCCTCAGAACATCAGTTCTCTCATATTCAAATAACTAGTTTTCCTCTTCACAATGCATTTAGTTCAGCAGTCGCTCACACAGTGAGTATTCCCAGTATATAAACTGACACACACCTGATGCAAAAGATACAGACTTCATTCACAGTAACTAAGCAGTTTCTAACAATGCTTGTAAGAAAATTATAATAATAATCTGTAGCTTTATCTAATGAAACTGTTGACATATACGACTGGATCATACTTGCACACAAAAGCAGCAAACGCATTCATCAAAGTGTCACAACACCTTTAATGCGTTTGCTTAACTTATTAGCAATTTTTGCCAAGATACTTGTTTGTTAACCATTAATATTCGAAGCAAACAAGGGTGGTTTGACAAAAGCACATATTTGAATGTAATGAACATAATGGTAAGGAAGGCACGAAATATTTAGGAACGGGATATTTACTCGGCATCTGGCACACATACTTCTTGTCTGTGAAATCAATGTACACACAAGGCGTGGCACTGCTGTCAAGGCTGTACATGCTGTACACTGGCAACAGGTCTACACTGTGGATGTGGTCTGTTGCAAAGGCACTTTCAGCAGTAAGGCGTCTCGAAATAGTGTACACATCACGGCAACATCTGCTATCATTAAAGCGTATGATGTGCTCAATCCGCACAAGGTCCCTCTGTGTACTTAGTAGCAGTACGGTGTTATCAGTCTTTTTTGGCCTGCCGTATTGCATGCTGTGGAAGACGAATCCACCAATGCTGACACGGCTATACTCAGTGGCAGAGCTTGGAGTGTATCCCAATACACGGTTGATTAATGACAGGTGTGGTGTCATGTCGAATTCCTGTCCACTTCCTAAGAAATGAGTACCAGTGAAGAGTCTAGGCTCCCCATGTAACGATTCGGAATACTCCTTTGTGGATGAACAAGCATGCTCCAACATCTTTCTTGTCTGGTTCTGCATCATCACTCTCGATGATATTTGGAGTGGCACACCTTTTGATGGCTTGATCAAGCGTAGAAGTGTACCCATGTTCGATTCAAAACAAAAACATGAATGGGACCACAAAGGACCGAAATTGACAACACTTTTGGGTAGGTGCAAAAGCTGGTGAACATTGAAAGTCATTTGACTTTCCCCGTAGTACTTCTGTGTCTTTAAAACAAATTCCACCAGAAGTTTTGTTGCTCTGTTGATTTCACTCATGCACACAGACTTCTTCAGCAGCAGGTACACAGCACACACAAGAAGTCTGAAGTGGCCCAGATACTTGCTGTTCAGCACACCTTCCACACAAGGAAGGCTGTAGTAAAGGAGCCATTTCTGGAATTCCGAGGCTTTCCAATTCCTGTAAGTGCTCAGAGAACGGGGAAGCCGTGAAAAATTGGAGGGGGGCTTTATGCTGCATAACTTTGCATTTATGATGGCTTGGTCTCTTGGCCTTCCAATATAATATGGCTCCCCAGGACTTTCCAGCCATAGCTGCAAGAACTGCCTTGTGACCCCTAACAGGACGCAATGCATATAGTCTGGGGTGAAACCCCATACTATATCAAAGGCTTGAAGGTTGATCAGTGGGCTCGGGCCCTTCACTCCATTGGTTGGTCCTCTTGTCACAGCAGCCTTCATATCTTCCACCATCGTGGCATGGGTCCTGTCGTGGACGTCAAGCAGGTCCGCCTTGTATTTCACGACTGATGATCCTTTTGAGAACAACAGTTACAGACTCAGACACGCTTGCTTACTGTTATTTGTCATTCAAATGTGTCCATGCATTAAAATCTTTTATGCCTACCAGTGGATTATCGACAGATTTATGCTGTTGCCACACATCAAAGCAGGCAGAACATCTACATCTTGCATTCACGTACCCAGTAATGTCTTGCCACAAAAGGCTTCAATTACTTGCTGTTGTATTCCCTCATCTGTATTTCCCTTCATTTCTATCCCAAATTTTGAGCAAAACTTACATGGCTTGTCTGTAATAGTGGTGTCAAAACAATAAAAAAGACTGCCAGGTACACAAAAAACATGCAGGGACTGGTGTACGAACCGGGACTGGTGTACTTAAAAAGTGGGAAAAGGGAGGAAAACTATACTTGACATTTCGAGCGGATGGTCTTCATCAGAAAGAAAGGGGAAACCCCCCTCTTTTTCTGATTAAGAGCGTCCGCTCGAAATGTCAAGTACAGTTTTCCCCTTTTTAAGTACACCAGTCCCAGCTTTTACTCCTATAGTATTGGTGCTCTACAGAGTTAAAAGCTGTAACAATCCCCCCCCCCCCCCAGTTCTGGGAAATAACAGAACCGACGAAACAATACGCAGCAAAGTGTTTGCGTTGTTCAGTCTATTTGTTCTTCCTTGGCTTCGGGGGTCTTACAGCTTCTCAATATGCACCATTGAACAGCCCAATTTTTAGCCGTTTTTTTATATTAGTTGGTTTATACAAGATGAACCGCACCTTTAGAGAGAAAAAAAAAACACCACCAACTGCTTAGTGTTACCAGTCACCCGAAGTTTTTGTTTCTTGTTTAAAAATTGAGCAATTAATTAACTGAAATAGTTTTGTAACCTTTTCATTAATAGGAAAGCACCAATTGTGAAGCTGACAGCACTGCAGGGTACCCCTACCCTGGTTATGGGGTGTACGGCCCGCAGGGTTTCTCTGTGACTCAATGCGACCCGCGACCAGAGATGAGATTGGCACCCGCCCTATGGCATGTCACCAAAATTGACGTGAACACAGCATAACCTATATGATGCGACTGAATTTGTTGTTTTCAACTTGAAACAAGGCTTTATGTTTGTTAGATATGGCAAGTTTCTCATTCGTTGTAAGTGAAAGCAAACATTTGCATGCTGAATTTGGTTCGTACCTGCGAGGGTGAATCCTGGATGTAAGCACCAGCCACAACCGTAATGGCCGTTGAATTGCTGCATGTGTTGCATGGCAGCCCTGGCCGGCGCATCAGCACAACAGTTTACGCAGAACACCTTAGAAGTGATTTCTCTGGACACACTTGTCCATTTTATGCCTTCCTCCGAAAGTATGTTCAGTTCTTTGACGAATGCGTCTAAGAAAAGGCTCATGTTTGGGTGCTCCTTGCCGTACCACAGTGCTGCGGTCAGGACATTGGATGTTCTAAGACTGTGAGGAAGTTCATTAATTGTCAGTTGAATAGGCCATATGGAGTAGTTTGAAGAGTTGAAGGCTGGACTCCCATCGCTGTTCATTGTCACAGTGATGTCAGCCTCGCTGCAGATCTTGTTACGTATACGGCGGTACAGTCTTCCGTCCACAATGTCATTCATCACCTCAGGTTCATCACAGCTCTGCTGCAGCCGGTTTAAGGACTCCTGCAATTTTTCTGACACTGTCCTGATTCGCAACAGAGATGTGAGCTGTTCTTTGATGGGGAAGACTACAAAAAAACTGCCTCCATTTGAGAGATCCATTCCTGTATATTCCTTTTTGCACTGTCCACACTGAAGCTTCAGTTCTTTTCTTTCTTTCAGAGAGGCCCGCGATTGTCCCAGGGCAGTCACGCAGTCTGGACAGTAGAAGTGGTACACCATTTTTGATTCGGAGGTTGCACACGCTTTCTTAAACATGTGCAACGACTCCGGGATTACAGGTTCTTGTAGCACAACATTTACCAACTTTTGCAGGTCTCCTATCCCCTTCCAGGATAACCCATGCCTTATCGAAAATTCTGTTATCAACAGCAATACATCGTTCACTGTGAGGGGCTTGTCGGGACGAAGCTTTTTCCGATTACCGTCGCTCAGTTCACTTGATTCAGTTTCTTGAGAGTGTTCCGTCATATGCTCCCCGGAGAGGACCGAGAATAAGTGTTGGGGCGCTGATACAGTGCTGGACAAATCGTCGACGTCACTGACGCGAGCAGGCTGAGCGCTTGACGAGTGTTCCTCGCCGCTGTCGAAAGCCATGTAAGCGTCTTCCGTCTGTTGTCCGGTCGGCAAGGCATACAAATACTCATGTCTGGTGGTGTCGGTGGACGGTGCCTCAAAGGAAACAGGCGGTAAAGCACACCTTGTTGACTTCGGTAAATCATCCGAACTTTGAGGGGTCAAATAACGCTTCCGACGTCGTTTCTTCACGTCACTTTGAAGCAGCGACATCCTGCCGAGGGCAATTCAACTGCCGTGACGTACCTGCCTTGGTTTTTCCGTCGCTACCACGGGACACATCTACGTTTTTCTCCCTCCTTTGCTATTGTTTGAACCCGACCTCCGAACATATAAAAGCGACGTAACCCCGAACACGGAGACCCGCTAAGGACCGCTCAGCTCGTTATCATACGAAAGTGAACAGAGTCATCACCTTACGCACTCGCTTTGCCGTCAAAGCACCACGTCACACAGTCACTGCTTAAGGAAGACTCTACTGCGTCCACGTGTTATTGATGGATGCAGTTACCATGCTGCGGTTGTATGGGCTCCATGTTGGATGATGATGACGTGATGCAGATTCCAGTGATAATGCCATACATAATACGGATCACGAAAATCAGGAAAAACATGCACAAAGCATCAAGCACATATTTTTTGTAACTTTAGCTAAGTTGTGTAGCAAGAATAAAACGCAGCTACTTAAAAGTCACTTTTTTTAAAACAAAAGCAAGCGTCAAACGGGGCGCTTTGACCTGGCATCTACCAGTGGCATCTACATTTTGCTTTCTTGTCTGGCAACCATACTCTGTATCCGTTGGCGGGCATGGCGGGTTGCAAGGTGCTGTCGTATGTCGTATGACGCGTCGTGTGCGAGTTTGTGAAACGTGAGGTATTCATTTCGATCCTTTACTGGTTAGACTTGAGTTGTGGTGAAGGATTGCGCAAATGAATTGTCCATTTCCGTCGTACAGGTAGTGTTATCAACTGACTTGGTCCTGCGCCTTTTGTGTTTTGCAGGAACGCTTCAAGCGAAAGCCGAACTACGCCATATCCATGTATGCGCTCGTTCGTTATATAGACGATATAGTTAGTCGGTTCTACACGATTCCTGTTGCACACATCAAGGACTTTGAGCCTACCAACACGTCGGACTTCGACAAAAAGAAGGTGTATTATGCTTTTTGGGAAGACGAGGAGTCTGCCGGGTACTACAAGGCGCAGATATATATGCTGGGAGGTAGGAGCTTTTTTGCCTTATAATGTTGGTGGGTAGGCGTTCATCTGCCTTAAAGTTGAACAGGCCTAAAGCAGGTGTGAGTATTCTTTATTCTAGTCTTCGACTGTAAAGTGCAAGGTTCTCAACAACGAAGTTAGGAGTTTCATTCGCTCCGTTAAAAAAATACACTGTTTGTGTTCCACGGCGTCGGAAGAAGCGCATCTCGCCTAATCCTTCCGACGTTCCACGTTCATTGGCTACTCCAAGCTGTTCCACGTGAATGAGCTTCTTTCAGTTTTTTCCGATTGAATAATACAGCGGATGAAGAGAATCCTGGATTTATGCAGAAAACCCGAAAACTAACCAAGTCCATCACAACCGATTGACTTCTACGTCGGCACGCTCTGCTCAAGTGTTTATGCAGGGAAGATACCAAACTAAGTCAGTCACGACAGATGAGTCAATGAACAGCCCACGTCCGCTCATGCGTCAGTTTTGGGCTCTGTGCATAAGCGCTTAAGCACAATGGACCGAAGGGTGGCACTGAGCCATGTGATAGACGTTGCAGTGAACGTCGAGTGTCGGAGGAATAAGGCGAGGAGCACTTTTTCTGACGAATGGCCACAGTGAAGAAAACAACACTGCACGACAAATGTTGAAAGCTTACACACCTATCGCACACCAAAAAAAATTGTCAGTGAATTTTGCCTCACAAATCCCTGTAGTTAAATTAGGGAAAAAAAAAAAAAAAAACGTGCCATACATCAGCGCCCAGTTTCGCTATGTTCTAGACTTTCACCTTATACCTTCGGTGCACTGGAATTAACGATAAAGGGCGTACAATACAAGCACGTGTTGTGCTTCGAAATGATTAAAAATTGCAAATATTGAAACAGTAAAGCAAAACAGCACAAGACGACAGTGTGCTGCCGATTAGTCTAAAGAGGCAGTGTCAGAAGGACGGCAGTATTTAATTTTTTGCAGTGCATTGACAAATATAATTGAACGTAACGCTGATACCGAAACGAAACTTAATACATAGTTCGTCTTTCAACCCATATAGTGTATAGTATAGAGTCATCAGTATTTGTTTCACCATCATTACGAACCGCACCTTACTGCATCTTAGTTGACGCCACATAACTGTACATTAATGCACTGAGTATACGGCTAACAAAAAGTGAACGTGGATACAATGCAGCAGACACAACTGTCATGGGTATTTTCAGAAACTGAGAGGGAAATAGTGGAAAAACGGCAGAAGAAACGTATGGCTAAGCCACCACTTGATGACGAATATGAAATTGGGGACCCACCCATTGCAAAGAAGCAAAAAAAATGTGTGTACTGCCTGTTTCTCTCCTATATAAGTGATGTCCAATGGCCTTGCACGTACTTACTGTAGTCTATGTTTTGCCCAATGTTCACTTAGGATGGCCAGCGTGTGCGGAAAAACAGGGCTGCTGCTCAGCAGGACACGTGGCAGGACATTCTCCGGGAACATGTGCCGGAGTCAAAGAAAAGAAAGGCTCGGATACATGAAGTGAGTTTACAAAGTTTGCAAGTGCAATGATGAAGAGAAGAATTTTTCCTTAGTCCGATATAGACTCGGTGAGCAGCAGTGACTGTTTGGTAGCAGCTGACGAAGTCAAGAAAGCGGAAGCTGAAGCAACATTTTGGCGACGTCGCTATGAAGCAGCAGAAAAGAGGTCCCAGCTCTTGGAAACTAAAGTCAGCAACCTTGAAGAATGCCTGCATTCGAAGATGCTATTAAGTGAGCTGGCTCTTATTCTTGTTAGGTGAGGGAATAATGATAGGGGAACAGACCTGACTACAGACTAAGGCCGTTTCACAGCAAAAAATACAAAGCCTTCTCACGAGCGCCTATCACTGCTGGTTCAGCTGTGACGGAGGGCATTTTTTATTTTTGCGAGGTGATGTTTGTGTAATTGCCCACACAAGCAGTGATTGCTGCAGTCCTGTTATCAAATACCTTCCTTTCTTATGTGACCTCTGTGGTACATTTCCTTACACAGTTTTGTTCTCATGCAGTGGAACCAGCCATAGAAAGATTCCTGCAAGCTGCATCCCGTTTGCCTGAGACCACAACTGGTGTGTGATGCTTGGCATTGTACTGCTGGAAAATAGTGTCTT